>NC_090753.1:95180161-95197661 GCF_036898095.1 Palaemon carinicauda | reverse complement strand
GCTGTACTAGCTACGCAAGGGTATAGATAAAAAGATTTGGCTTGTGTCAAAGATATCTGTTATATAGATACATGTAGGAACAGTTTTTGAAGATTGAATCATCCATGTCGATGACAATAGTGCTGAATATAAAGCGTTAAGGAAAACTGGCTTCATTTCCTCAGATTGTAGGCTACTTTTGGTAGTTTATTTCAAATTATGGTGTGAATAAATTTTATTTTACGGAGCTGATGTAAGTATCATATGTAATTGTGTGGGGAGATTATTTGTTTGGTAGCCTATTGGAAACGTACCTAACTCGCAATCTGTGTCAGGAATCCGAGACCCGTTTAAGCCTAATGGTATTGTACCAACCGGTATCAGGACAACTGCCCCCGGGACAACTGCTAAACTGCCCCCGTAGGAAAACTGCCCCCGGGACAATTGCCCTCGTAAAACCCCTGGACAATGGTGTAAAAAAATAAAAATACATAACTAATAAAACCAATGTTTTATTATTGTTAATAAAAAATACATGATTTAAAAATAAATTTTAAGAAGATAACATTATATACTAAAATTTGTACATAGATGGGTTGCAAAAATATTGAAAAGGGATTTAAATACTAGAATTTTAAATTGTGGGCTATGTATCTCAAAAATTCCAATACATCGCGGATCTCAAATTCTTGCACAATGTTTGCTATTCGTATGCTAGAATCCTGATAGCGTTTCCGCTTAGGAGGTACTGGATGCCCAGCAAGTATTTGATTAATTATGATGCTGGATATTGCCTGTTCTCTCGTCACCACCCCCAGAAATTTCCATATATTTGGATGAAATGACGTAACGCTTGCTTGCATATGGTTATGCCAGCCTTCTACTGTGTGACGGGCCGAGAGAAGGTTGTGAACTCAAAGGCAGGATGCAATCAACCGAGTTATAATATTATAGAACACTCTCCTTTACATACAAAACCTCAAGGCAACAGGACATAACATGTTTACAAGACAGACAATGTCACAGAGGAAAATCGGAGACGTGAATTTTCATGTTCGTTTTAGTGCGAGGGAAAAGTGCAGATACAAGCATAATATATACAAAAGGAATTATGTACAATTGTGTGACACACGGTTGGTACATGGCTCCCCCCCTAAAAATTACATACTGTACATGTTAAATAGGGCGCCCTGATCTAGAGAGGCGAACTGTAGGCGGGTCATCTGGCAGAAGATAAGCAGGTTTTAGACGATCAATGGAGACCCAGTCTTCTTTGCCCCGAATGTTTAGGAGGAATGCTTTCGGACTGCGTCGGATCACAAGGAAAGGGCCCGTGTAAGGGGGCGTTAGTGGTGGCTTGCTGGTGTCGTTGCGCAGGAAGACGTGCGTTGCAGAGTGCAAGTCCGTTGGTATGTGATGCTTCGCTGGGGGCTTGTAAGTCTCCGTGCCGGAGTAAATTTTCCCACGACGTGACGTATGCGCTGGAGATCGTCGGAGGAGGTTGTAGAAGGAAAAAATTCGGCAGGGACCCAGGGAAGCTGATTAAACCAGTTGCAATCCTTGCAGCGGGACATCAAAGCTGCTTTGAGGGTGCGATGAAAACGTTCAACCATTCCATTGGCAGCGGGGTTGTAGGCCGTTGTCTGATGTAGGGTGATGCCCAGGAGATTTGCTAATGACGTCCACAATTGAGAGGTGAAAGTGGTTCCCCTGTCAGAAGTAATATGCTCAGGGATACCGAATCTTGAAATCCATCCAGAGAGTAAGGCAGATGTACATGAGGCGGACGTTGCAGTTTCCATGGGAATGGCTTCAGGCCAACGAGTGGAGCGGTCGATGACGGTAAACAGGTAACGATGTCCTTGTGATGTGGGTAGGGGGCCTACAACGTCGACGTGAATGTGTGCGAAACGACGCTGAGGTTGAGGAAAGGTGCCCACTCCTGAATCCGTGTGTCGATGTACTTTGGAAGTTTGGCAAGAAGTACAGGCGTGGACCCAATCCTTAGCATCCTTAGAAATGCCGTGCCAAATGAACTTTGCCTTCAGCAGCTGTGCAGTAGAACGGCACGAGGGATGTGAAAGGCCGTGAATGAAATCAAACACCTGTCGGCACATGGGAGCAGGAATCCAAGGTCGCGGTCTACCAGTACTGACGTCACAGAGGAGGGTGGTGTTGGAGTCTTCGAGGGGAAAGTCTTCCCAACGGAGGGACGTGCAGGATGTCCTACAAGCTTGATACTCTGGATCCTGTCGTTGGGCTTCAGCCAGGGCGTTGTAATCCAATCCCAGTTGAACGGCAGCCAACGTGTTTCTTGACAGAGCATCGGCAACGGGATTCATTTTCCCAGGGACGTATTGGAGGGGGCAATTGTATTCAGCCACGGCGGAGAGATGTCGGCGTTGACGGGCGGACCAGGCGTCAGACTGTCAAGTGAAGGCGTGCACCAGAGGCATGTGGTCTGTGCGAATGACGAAGGGCGTACCTTCTAAGAAATGGCGAAAGTGACGGACAGCCAAGTGCACCGCCAGCAATTCTCGATCGAAGGTAGAATAACCCGATTCTGCCTTGGACAGTTTTCTGCTGAAGAAGGCCAATGGGCGGGGCGAGCCTTTGACCACCTGCTCGAGTACTGCACCAATAGCGACGTCGCTGGCATCGGTGGAGAGAAGGAGAGGGGCGTGTGGGATAGGAAAAGTGAGAGCCGCAGCAGTTGATAGGGCCTTCTTTGCATTGCAGAAGGCTGCTTCTTGAAGGGGACCCCACTTCAGGTCCTTTGGCTTGCCCTTGAGGGAGGCGTAGAGGGGAGCAAGAGTGGCGGCAATGGCTGGCAGAAAACGGTGATAATAGTTGATCACGCCCAAGAATTCCTGCAGAGCTTTGACGGTCGAGGGCGCGGGGAAGTTCTGAACGGCTGCTACCTTCTCAGGGAGGGGATGGACTCCTTCAGGAGTGATACGGTGCCCTAAGAACGACACTTCGTTGGCGCCAAAGGTACACTTGTCGTACCGGACTACAAGGCCATTTTGTTGCAGGCGGTCGAGCACGATGCGCAGGTGACGGAGGTGTTCCTCTTTTGAGGAGGAGAACACAAGTATGTCGTCCACATAACATACACAGAAAGGGAGGACCCCTAAGATGCCATCCATGAGACGTTGAAACGTTGCCCCAGCATTACGAAGGCCAAAACAGGAGTAATTGAAGGTGTATGTACCAAACGGAGTGGTGATGGCGGTCTTGGGGATGTCTTCTGGGTTCATAGGCACCTGATAATACCCCTTCAGGAGGTCGAGCGTAGAGAAAACCTTCGCTTTGTGCAGGTAGGAGGTCACGTCGGCAATGTTTGGGAGGGGGTAGTGATCCGGTTCTGTTTGTATGTTCAGGCGCCTGTAATCCCCGCACGGACGGAGGGAGCCGTCTTTCTTCAGAACGATGTGTAAGGGTGACGACCATGGGCTGGAGGCCTTTTGGCAAAGGCCCATTTCCTCCATTTCGGCGAACGTCTGTTTGGCGGCTGCCAATCGTTCCGGTGCCAGACGTCTGAATTTTGCGAAGACTGGGGGTCCCGTCATCTTGATATGGTGATAAATACCGTGCTTGGCAGGAACCGTGGGCGTTTGGCGAAGTTCTGGACGGAAAACTTCCGGGTACGACGTGAGGAGGTGGGCGTAGGCATCCGTGGGTGCGCTGATGTGGAGAGCGAGGTCAGAGGGGGCGGGTTGAAGAGGTGTCGACAAGTACGAGTCTGCGTTGACCAATCGTCGGTGGGCGACATCGACCAGAAGGTGGAAATGAGAGAGGAAATCCGCACCGAGGATTGGCATTGTGATGTCAGCAACGAGAAACTTCCAATTGAATTTACCGTTTCCGAACGATAATATGAGGTTCTCGTAACCGTAGGTGGGTATCGCAGATCCGTTGGCAGCTACCAAGCGGACGTCGGCAGATGTAGACAGACTACGTCCTGCCTTGAAGAGTTTCCTTGGCAAAAGAGAACGACAAGCACCCGTGTCTACCAAAAATCGCACGCCCGTTCCTGCATCCTGTAAAAAGAAAAGATTAGAAACACGGGAGGCCACCGCCACAAGCGATGGCCTACTTACACGTTTTTTGGCCACTGACAATCCTTGGCACATTTCTTCGCGGTTGCCCCGAATCTGAAGTGGTAGTAGCAAAACTGCGGCGGATGGGAGGTAGTAAGTGGCTGTAGAAGTCGTTCGTTGGGGCGCGAGCGATTGGTGGGTGGTGGGCGGCTTTGTCGCCGCTTCGGCACGTCACAGGGTAGGCGTGTATGTCCTACGGCATTCATGCCAGCTTCGGTTGACGTTGAATAGGCATCCTCGTCGTCAGGGGTGGAGGCGTTGATGGAGGTCTTGAAGTGGCTGTCCATAAGGGCGTCGGCTTTGGTCATCAAGTCCTTTATGGGTAAACTATCGACATCGGGTATGGCAGCGCGTACGGGTTCGGGTAAACGGCGTATCCAAAGGGCACGAAGTAGGTTCACCTCACGAGGAGAGCCGTCTGCGGCAGGTTGAAGGCGAGCGATACTGGTCATTTCCCTGAGGGCAAACGAAGCCCTTTGGTCCCCCAACGGTTGTTGCGAGAGCTGAAAAAGCTTTGCTATACGGGCGGCTGGCGACGGCGAGTACTGCTGCAGAAGGTATGTTTTGAGGGCGTCATACGCTATTGGGGTGTCTCCTTGTTCACAAAGCCAGTCGGATATTTCTGGGAAGGTGTCCTCGGGTATCGCCGCGAGAACATAATCCGCTTTGGTGGTTGAGCGAGTCACCACCCTGATACGAAACTGGACTTCTGCGCGCTGAAACCAAGCAAACGCCTCTCCGCTGGCAAACGATGAAAGTTTGAATGGAGCGGCCGCAGCACCAACTGCCGTAGAGTCCGCCATAGTACTACCAACGATGAAGGGGCGAGGGGGTGGGGGTGGAAGGCGGTGGGAGCGAGTCGACTTCCGGGGTCACCAATGTGACGGGCCGAGAGAAGGTTGTGAACTCAAAGGCAGGATGCAATCAACTGAGTTATAATATTATAGAACACTCTCCTTTATATACAAAACCTCAAGGCAACAGGACATAACATGTTTACAAGACAGACAATGTCACAGAGGAAAACCGGAGACGTGAATTTTCATGTTCGTTTTAGTGCGAGGGAAAAGCGCAGATACAAGCATAATATATACAAAAGGAATCATGTACAATTGTGTGACACACGGTTGGTACAACGGCGTTGTTTGTTCGAGGTAAATCTTCAACAACACGAGTATACATACTCCACATGCTTATAGGGAAACGTGGCTGTCTCCTTGTATTTCGACGTCTTCTGCCGATGTATGTATCTTCAAAATAATCTATTATTGCATCAGCCTCAGGTGGCAACATCTCTTGTAGTTTCTCAAACGCTTCAATAACTTTTTCTGCGGGAACAAACGCTAATGCAGGAATCATACGTATTTGCAAGGAAAAATCGGTGTCAGTTTGGAATTTAGCTTGGAGACCTTCATTTTGCACCTTACGGTATATGCTTTGAGATAAGTGGTAAAAACATCCTTTAACAGTTACGTTGGGGAAAATCTCTTCAATAGCACTCCTAGCAGCTTGTTCAAAGTCTATTAGGAAGGTCTTTGGATTAAGTCTAGGGTTTATAGTGACGAGATTTTGAAAGATATCTTTCAGAAGGTAAGCAATGAATAGTGTACAATTGGTAAAATAACTCGGGTACAATCTTAAAGGTACCTTCACCAAACCAATTATCTGATTTCTCCAGAAGGCTAATGTTTGTTGGTGTTAAAAATAAAAGGATACACTGCTCAATCAATCCACTATCATAAAGAAGAAAATCTTCACCACTAGAAGTTTTCTTGTACTCGGAAGGAATGACCATGTCTCTTAGGTTTGATGGGATGATGAGGAGCGCCAGCAGCTTGTTTGTAGCGCCTTATTGCACGACGAATATGTCTCACCGGCGGTAGCTGAGTTGCGGCACCGCTTAATATCGACTCAACTGTTTGGGAAATTATTTGCTGTGCAGTCTCTTCGGTATCAATAGATTTAGCCTTTATTTCCTGTTGTACTAACAAGACTTCACGGCGGGGTTGGTCAACAGCATGGGTGTGATCATTTACATAGCCAACTACTTCATTTTCACAAACTTTTACTTTCGCTTTACAGTTATTATGGCGGCGTTTTTCACATTCATAAGATGTAACATTATTTGCCAATTCCTTCTGCTTCACATAGATGTATCCTACATAAATAAGCTTCATTTTTCCACGTTCACTTTTGACGAACTCCGTGATGGGTTATGTTACTTCTTGTATTTCTTTCGAAAATAAACGATAACTCGTACGACCGATTAGACACTGGATCCTTCTTACTTTCTTTTTTTTTTTTGTAAACATTTGTTTGACTATACAGAATTAGCCAATTGGCGATAGCTTTCGAAAATAAACTATAACTCGTACGACCGATTACCTAATTAGGAAATAACTACATAAATGGTAATAAATTTAGGAAATACTAATTACGTAAATGGCAATATGGGGGGCAATTTTCCGGGGGGCAGTAGTCCTACGGGGGCAATTGTCCTGGGGGCAGTTGTCGGGGGGCAGCTGTCCTGGGGGTAGTTGTCTCGGGGGCGGTTGTCCTAGATCCGTACCAACCGTGTGTCACACGATCGTACATAGTAACGACATTTCATTTTGTGTACATATTATGCTTGTATCTTCACTCTCCCCTCCCACTAAAAAGAACCTGAATAAACATGCCTGTTTTTCTCACCGTTAACTGTTAACCGGTTGAACAGGAAATTTCCTGTTGCATTGAGATTTTGTATATAAAGGTGAGTGTTCTATAATAAATTTTCTCAGTTGCTTTTATCCTGTCTTTGAGTCACAGCCTTCTCTCGGCTCGTCATAGTATCTAGTAATATATGCAACCACACCATTCTTGTGAGCTAGGGCTGGGGGTTTGGGGTAGCCGGAAGGTCTATTTGCTGAGCTTATTGCAGCCCTTCCTTGCCCTCCTTGTTCGTAGCCTGAGTGGAGAGGCGGCTTGGCCGCTGGTCATACGTATATATTTAGGGCCAGTCTCTAGAAGATTGTCCTGTCTGTTGTTTCAACATTTAAACGGGTCACATCAAACCAGCTACCTACGAATCTCGCTACTATAATTAGACTATAAAATTTAATGGGATGGGATATTGAAGTTTATATTTTTCAGATTACTATACATGTTAAATTACTGCCATAATAATATTCTTGGCCAGTTCTGATGCACGCATTTCTCTGTTGTTCTAAGATAGACTTACTTCACATTTGTAAAATTTTTAACTTATTTACTTTGCCTGTTTGTTCAGTAGTAGTTTAGTGAGAGCAAAATATGTATATATTAACACATATGTCAAAGTTTGTAAATACACAGAAGATTGCAGGTCTCTTTCATGCAAATGCAAATATTTGATAGAAGGGATTGGACCATTATACAAACCTTTTCAAAGACATATTTGGTGGTCCTGTTGGCAGGCATTTATTTATAACTAAGGTTTAGTAAGATATCCAACAGAGAATGGGAAAGCTGGCAGAATGACAGTTGATCTAGTATAATTGGAAATATCTCTACAAAGCGATTGACGAACCCCCACTTTCAGTGTTTTCTGACCTGATACCACACAGACCTCCCCTTGGGGCCAGCTAGCAGTGTCCATGTAGGGTCAAATCTAGTAGCACTAGTTGTACTAAGAGACACAGAATCATTTAAGCTATATTTTCATTAGTACAATACTTCAGATCTTTTATGGTTAGGTCTCTTTGGTTGTTAATCATAAAATTGATGGTTGTTTCTAACTAAATTATCTAACGCTCTTGCAAAGTAGATATCTTCATTGATTTCAGAGATAGGATGTAGATGGCTAATGTACATAGGTTCATTTGGAAAATTTTCCTTATTCACTCCCTAAACAATTGAAGACATATGTGACATGGGTAAATCGTAGTAGGAAGCACGAAGTAGGTGAATACTGCTCCAGGAGGTATGTTTTAAGGGCGTCATACACTATTAGGACTTCCCCTTGGTCACAAAGCCAATCAGAGATTTCTAGGAAAGTGTCCTCGTGGATTGCAGCTAGGACATGGTCTGCTTTGCTGGTTGAGCGAGTCATGCCCTTGATGTGCTACTGAACTTCGGCGTGCTAGAACCAGACAAACCCTTCCTTGCTGGTGAAGAGGGCCAGTTTCATTGAGGTGGCGTGTGTTGAAGTCAGGTTCGGTGGTTGATTGACTGATTTAAAGTTTTCAGGCATCCTGACATCTAAGATCATTGACGCCAATATCAATCAGTCTATATATATATATGAAAAATTAAAGAATATTCAATTAAAACCATAAAAGTTTAATGTCATAGTAAAAGTTAAATAGTTTTCAGAAGATCTGCTTCTGAAATAAATCTAAAAATGCCACTTGCATAGTAGGACACATCATGTCCAAGAATCTTGGCAAGGATGAACCTGCCACCCTCACCTCGAGCCTCAAATAAATATCTATTCCTCAAGTTATTATAATTGGGGCATTCGGTCAACAAATGCCTCACTGTTAGAGGTTACCAAACAGTCGTCACAATATGGTTGGTGTCGGCCCTTCAGCAGAAACTCGTGTGTCAACCGAGTGTGACCAATAAGGAGACGACAAAGAGATGTCTCCCATTTTCGGGGCATCGTGTCATACCTTCACGGAGATATGACATTTGTTACTTCTCTCATTTTATTGCCATCTAGACTATCCCAGTGCTGTTGCCATTTATTGCAAAGCAATTTCTTGATGTTAGGTAGGAAGTCATTACACGGTATGGGATACCTTCTTGGCACCAACTCTGATGCTGCATTCTTCGCCAATGAATCTGCCTTCTCATTCCCAGACACACCTACATGTCCTGGAACTCAACAAAATCGAACCATTATGCCTCTCTTTCCAATAATAACAATCCATTCTAAAATCTTTAAAACTAGAGGGTTACTAGAATTAAAAACTTCTAAAGCTTGAAGGACACTCCTTGCATCACTAAAAACGGTAAATTGCCCTCCTTTTCCAACACTATTTTCTCAACAGCGGTTAGTATGTCATACAGTTTGGCAGTAAATATTGAAGCTGTTAGAGGAAGTGCACCTCTACAATTAAAATCATTACCATGTACTCCAAATCCGATGCCAGCATCAGATTTGGAGCCATCAGTATATATAGATTTCGATCCCCTATATTCTTCAACCTGGATTCTAAGTCAGTCATATTCTTCTTAACTCCAATAAAATATTTATAAAAAGACATCTCTGGTAACTTCCATGGAGGCGTTGATGATACCTTAAATGGAAGCACCTTAATTCTAATTATATCAAGACTGTTTAAAAATTGTTTCACTCAAAACCCATAAGGTTGAGGAGATTTTGGGTGCAACTCAAAGTATGTTGAGTGACTTACATGGCTTGCAGTCTGAAAGGCTAAAGAATTAGGGAGTCTTTGCAATCTAAACCAATACCGAATAATAGCAGAAATTCGGTAAAGATCTAGAGGTAACTCTCCAGCATCAACAAGGAGACTTGGGATAGGTGAGGTTTTAAACGCTCCTGTGGACAATCTAATACCACCATGATGTATTGAATCTAATATCTTTAACCGGCTTGGGGTGGCTGAGGAGTATATTTCACATCCGTAACTGATTTTGGAAAAAATCAAGGCCTTGTATAATTTCAAAATAGTATTACGGTCTGCCCCCCATGATGTATGGGACAATACTTTTAAAATATTCAAAGCCTCGAGACATTTAGCTTTTAACGCTTTTAAGTGAGAAACCCATGTAAGCTTACAATCAAATATTAATCCTAAAAATTTAGCTTCACTTGCACATGGTATCCGTTGACCTTTAATGTATATATCCGGGTCTGGATGTACTCCCTGGATACGACAAAAATGGACAATAGTAGTTTTACTTATCGAGAACTTAAATCCATTCATATCGGCCCACTGGATAATTTTGTCAATTGAGAGTTGTATTTTTCTCCCATTAATTGCTAGTGCAAAAAGGGTTACACTCAGCACACTCCCCTGAGGAACTCCTTCCTGACACTTACTCTCTCAAAGAGCTTCCCCCACTCTCACTTGAAAAACTCTATTTGAAAGAAATGCCTGAATAAATAGTGGCAGCTCTCTTCTCAATCCCAATTCATGATTTTTTTTAAGTATACCATATCTCCAAGTGGTATCATATGCCTTTTCAAGGTCAAAAAAGACTGTCACATGGTGCTGTTTGGAAGCAAATGCTTCACAAATAGAGGACTCACGTCTTATTAACACATCAGTCGTTGAGTGCATTTTTCTGAATCCACACTTGAGTCGGTGATAAAATACCCTTCTTTTCAAGGTACCACATCAGTTTTGCATTGACCATCTTCTCCATAATTTTACATAGACAAGATGTCAATGCAATAGGTTGGTAGTTTGCTGCTAAAAACTTGTTCTTACCGGGTTTTATAAAGGCTAAAATAATGGCTAGTTCCCAAACACTTGGATAACTATGATCATGTCATATTCTATTGATAATGCTTAAAATAAATACCTTTGTATTAAAATGTACATGTTTAATCATTGCATATGGAATTCCATCGGGTCCAGGGGTTGTATCGTTACAGGTGGAAAGTGCCGAATCATGTTCTCTTTCAGTGAAAGGAGTATTATATGACTCTTCCCTTCCTGGTGCAAAATTTAAAATTTTCTTTTTTTCAATGCTCCTGTACTGGTGACAAGTAGCTGCTACAATCTTGCACGATACATTTGAAAAATGGTCAGCCAGGGCATTGCTAACTTCATTTCCTTCAGTCACATACTGACCATTCTCTTTCAACACTGGTGGTGGGTTTGGGGTGAATTTGCCTGCAATCTTTTTTACTTTCCTCCATACAGAAGATGGTGGTGTTCTACTATTAATGGAGGAAACAAAAGCCACCCAAGATTGGCGTCTAGCATCTTTCATGGCACGACGGAACTGTGCTCTACACTTTTTGTAAGTTATTAAATTTTCATCCGTACGGCGTCTACGCAATCTAGTCTGAGATTTTCTGGTGGCTCTGTGCAAGGCTGTTAATTCTGAAGACCACCACGGGACTGGTCGTCTTTAGAATAGTCCTGTGGTTTTGGGAATCGAATTGATTCCTGCTGTATGGAGAGTTCCATTCAGTAGGTCCATGGCATCATCAGTACTTTCAAACTGTTCTGCACTCCCTTCGATTTCACTAAGCTCACAAAATTTAACCCAGCCTGCCTTGTCAAGATTCCATCGTGGCGATCTTTGTAAAGGCGGACCATTGTTGGTGTTTATAATGATTGGTGCATCCTCCAATCAAAATCAAGAAGGCAGTTAGAGCTTGCAATTGAAACGTCAATGCATGACAAGGTACCTGTCTGAACATGGAAGTGCGTGGGCTCTCCCGTATTAAAGAGTCCCACATCCCCATCTCCACAATTGATGAGATAATATTACCCCTTGTGTTTGCCAAAACATCACCCCACAAAGGATGTCTACCATTCATATCTCCCAGTAAGAGAAATGGTTGAGGGAGTTGTTGAATGACCTCTGCTAAATCATCATATAAGATATTATCATTTGGAGGTAAGTACAGAGAGCATATTGTATATTTTCTCCCTATATCAATTTGTACAACCACTGCCTGTAGGGTTGTACATATAGACATAAGTATTTGGGGAACATCTCGACGAACGTACATGAGACTTCCGCCATGGCTCCCTGCTTGATGACTATATGATGTTCTATAGCTAACATACTCTCAAGGGCTAGGAGTGTTAGCAACAAGCATACTTTCCTGTAGACATACAATTATGGGGGAATATTCATGAATTAGAAGCTTAAGTTCTTCAAATTTCGCCCTTAAACCCTGACAGTTCCATTGCATGCAAAATGGAGGAGAAAACTATGGATTATTTCTGGAAGACATCTTGGATGAGGTCTTCCCATTAGCAGTTTTTAATATAACATTATTTCCTGTAGGTTTCTTCAGAGATGGTCTTGTTATGTTGGGTTTTTGTTGGGTTTTACGATTGTGTTTTTCTTTGTATCCTTTTGATCTATTTGTTGAGGTGGATGGTGGACCGCAACTTGAATTTCTGATTTATTTAAATTGTCTTCTGGTTGATTGGAAACATCAACAGACAAAACATCATATTTATTTGATGACATAACTCTAATATTTCTTATGGAAGGGGGTGAGAGAGATGGAGGTCTCTCTCTTTTATGATTAATAGGTTGTGAGTTACCAGGTTTTTGTACTTTCCCCACTATAGGTACACCTGATAACTTGGTTTCAGGTGGAATCTCCATTAAATCAGGCAAGGATATGGCCTGCAAGAGGTTAGTACTATCCTTTGTAATGGGGGACAAAGGTTTGATAGTGGTGGGCAATGTCTCTTTGTTGATGCTCAATGATAAATCTTTAGGAGGAGATATTCTTGTCTTATGCAGCACTTTATCAATAGATGGTGAATTGATTTTTCGAGAACTACCTACAGTAGTAGGTGGGTGAGATGATTACCGAGGAACTTTTTCTCCTGTTTTTGATGTCTTTGCATAGGTATTAAATTTATTTAATAGTCTCTTGGCATGCCTCACGCTTACATGTTCAATAATTGATTTATTGAGGGCAGCCTCTTCTAACTTATAAAACTGGCAGCTCCTATTATTAGATTTATGATTAGAGTCGCAGTTTAAGCACCTTGCCTCAAGTGTACATTCCCCATGGTAAATATTGGCGCAAGTATTACAGATTTTATCATTCTTGCAAACTTTGGAAGGATGCCCAAATTTAAAGCAATGATAACATAGCAGTGGCTTCTGCTTAAAAGGTTGAACTCTAATCCTTTCATTTTCTATGTCTATGTGGAAAGGTACATCAGCATCCTGGAAAGTAAGAACAATCATTGATGTTCCAGGTACTTTATGTACTTTCCACACAGATAGTGGACACATAGCCAATATCTCCTCTTCGGTAAATTCATATAGATCCCTATTGAAAACCACTCCCCTTCCATAGCTAAAGTTTAGATGGGGTTTGATGTCCAATTTTATACCATCATTTACTGTCTTCAAATTGGACAATATAACAGACTGTGTGTATGACTTAGCCTTTATCAAGTAACTTTTCTTACCGAATCGAGATATATCTCCAGGTGCGATCGTTCCTACCTTCCTCTGAAGAAATTTGCAGATCTTGAAATAATTTTTACGTACCTCCTGTAGATTGAGCAAGAAGACCCATTGGTGGTTTTGGCTTTCTTTGGGATGGCATATCTACCCTTCCTGGTGCAAAATTTAAAATTTTCTTTTTTTCAATGCTCCTGTACTGGTGACAAGTAGCTGCTACAATCTTGCACGATACATTTGAAAAATGGTCAGCCAGGGCATTGCTAACTTCATTTCCTTCAGTCACATACTGACCATTCTCTTTCAACACTGGTGGTGGGTTTGGGGTGAATTTGCCTGCAATCTTTTTTACTTTCCTCCATACAGAAGATGGTGGTGTTCTACTATTAATGGAGGAAACAAAAGCCACCCAAGATTGGCGTCTAGCATCTTTCATGGCACGACGGAACTGTGCTCTACACTTTTTGTAAGTTATTAAATTTTCATCCGTACCGCGTCTACGCAATCTAGTCTGAGATTTTCTGGTGGCTCTGTGCAAGGCTGTTAATTCTGAAGACCACCACGGGACTGGTCGTCTTTAGAATAGTCCTGTGGTTTTGGGAATCGAATTGATTCCTGCTGTATGGAGAGTTCCATTCAGTAGGTCCATGGCATCATCAGTACTTTCAAACTGTTCTGCACTCCCTTCGATTTCACTAAGCTCACAAAATTTAACCCAGCCTGCCTTGTCAAGATTCCATCGTGGCGATCTTTGTAAAGGCGGACCATTGTTGGTGTTTATAATGATTGGTGCATCCTCCAATCAAAATCAAGAAGGCAGTTAGAGCTTGCAATTGAAACGTCAATGCATGACAAGGTACCTGTCTGAACATGGAAGTGCGTGGGCTCTCCCGTATTAAAGAGTCCCACATCCCCATCTCCACAATTGATGAGATAATATTACCCCTTGTGTTTGCCAAAACATCACCCCACAAAGGATGTCTACCATTCATATCTCCCAGTAAGAGAAATGGTTGAGGGAGTTGTTGAATGACCTCTGCTAAATCATCATATAAGATATTATCATTTGGAGGTAAGTACAGAGAGCATATTGTATATTTTCTCCCTATATCAATTTGTACAACCACTGCCTGTAGGGTTGTACATATAGACATAAGTATTTGGGGAACATCTCGACGAACGTACATGAGACTTCCGCCATGGCTCCCTGCTTGATGACTATATGATGTTCTATAGCTAACATACTCTCAAGGGCTAGGAGTGTTAGCAACAAGCATACTTTCCTGTAGACATACAATTATGGGGGAATATTCATGAATTAGAAGCTTAAGTTCTTCAAATTTCGCCCTTAAACCCTGACAGTTCCATTGCATGCAAAATGGAGGAGAAAACTATGGATTATTTCTGGAAGACATCTTGGATGAGGTCTTCCCATTAGCAGTTTTTAATATAACATTATTTCCTGTAGGTTTCTTCAGAGATGGTCTTGTTATGTTGGGTTTTTGTTGGGTTTTACGATTGTGTTTTTCTTTGTATCCTTTTGATCTATTTGTTGAGGTGGATGGTGGACCGCAACTTGAATTTCTGATTTATTTAAATTGTCTTCTGGTTGATTGGAAACATCAACAGACAAAACATCATGTTTATTTGATGACATAACTCTAATATTTCTTATGGAAGGGGGTGAGAGAGATGGAGGTCTCTCTCTTTTATGATTAATAGGTTGTGAGTTACCAGGTTTTTGTACTTTCCCCACTATAGGTACACCTGATAACTTGGTTTCAGGTGGAATCTCCATTAAATCAGGCAAGGATATGGCCTGCAAGAGGTTAGTACTATCCTTTGTAATGGGGGACAAAGGTTTGATAGTGGTGGGCAATGTCTCTTTGTTGATGCTCAATGATAAATCTTTAGGAGGAGATATTCTTGTCTTATGCAGCACTTTATCAATAGATGGTGAATTGATTTTTCGAGAACTACCTACAGTAGTAGGTGGGTGAGATGATTACCGAGGAACTTTTTCTCCTGTTTTTGATGTCTTTGCATAGGTATTAAATTTATTTAATAGTCTCTTGGCATGCCTCACGCTTACATGTTCAATAATTGATTTATTGAGGGCAGCCTCTTCTAACTTATAAAACTGGCAGCTCCTATTATTAGATTTATGATTAGAGTCGCAGTTTAAGCACCTTGCCTCAAGTGTACATTCCCCATGGTAAATATTGGCGCAAGTATTACAGATTTTATCATTCTTGCAAACTTTGGAAGGATGCCCAAATTTAAAGCAATGATAACATAGCAGTGGCTTCTGCTTAAAAGGTTGAACTCTAATCCTTTCATTTTCTATGTCTATGTGGAAAGGTACATCAGCATCCTGGAAAGTAAGAACAATCATTGATGTTCCAGGTACTTTATGTACTTTCCACACAGATAGTGGACACATAGCCAATATCTCCTCTTCGGTAAATTCATATAGATCCCTATTGAAAACCACTCCCCTTCCATAGCTAAAGTTTAGATGGGGTTTGATGTCCAATTTTATACCATCATTTACTGTCTTCAAATTGGACAATATAACAGACTGTGTGTATGACTTAGCCTTTATCAAGTAACTTTTCTTACCGAATCGAGATATATCTCCAGGTGCGATCGTTCCTACCTTCCTCTGAAGAAATTTGCAGATCTTGAAATAATTTTTACGTACCTCCTGTAGATTGAGCAAGAAGACCCATTGGTGGTTTTGGCTTTCTTTGGGATGGCATATCTACCCTTCCTGGTGCAAAATTTAAAATTTTCTTTTTTTCAATGCTCCTGTACTGGTGACAAGTAGCTGCTACAATCTTGCACGATACATTTGAAAAATGGTCAGCCAGGGCATTGCTAACTTCATTTCCTTCAGTCACATACTGACCATTCTCTTTCAACACTGGTGGTGGGTTTGGGGTGAATTTGCCTGCAATCTTTTTTACTTTCCTCCATACAGAAGATGGTGGTGTTCTACTATTAATGGAGGAAACAAAAGCCACCCAAGATTGGCGTCTAGCATCTTTCATGGCACGACGGAACTGTGCTCTACACTTTTTGTAAGTTATTAAATTTTCATCCGTACGGCGTCTACGCAATCTAGTCTGAGATTTTCTGGTGGCTCTGTGCAAGGCTGTTAATTCTGAAGACCACCACGGGACTGGTCGTCTTTAGAATAGTCCTGTGGTTTTGGGAATCGAATTGATTCCTGCTGTATGGAGAGTTCCATTCAGTAGGTCCATGGCATCATCAGTACTTTCAAACTGTTCTGCACTCCCTTCGATTTCACTAAGCTCACAAAATTTAACCCAGCCTGCCTTGTCAAGATTCCATCGTGGCGATCTTTGTAAAGGCGGACCATTGTTGGTGTTTATAATGATTGGTGCATCCTCCAATCAAAATCAAGAAGGCAGTTAGAGCTTGCAATTGAAACGTCAATGCATGACAAGGTACCTGTCTGAACATGGAAGTGCGTGGGCTCTCCCGTATTAAAGAGTCCCACATCCCCATCTCCACAATTGATGAGATAATATTACCCCTTGTGTTTGCCAAAACATCACCCCACAAAGGATGTCTACCATTCATATCTCCCAGTAAGAGAAATGGTTGAGGGAGTTGTTGAATGACCTCTGCTAAATCATCATATAAGATATTATCATTTGGAGGTAAGTACAGAGAGCATATTGTATATTTTCTCCCTATATCAATTTGTACAACCACTGCCTGTAGGGTTGTACATATAGACATAAGTATTTGGGGAACATCTCGACGAACGTACATGAGACTTCCGCCATGGCTCCCTGCTTGATGACTATATGATGTTCTATAGCTAACATACTCTCAAGGGCTAGGAGTGTTAGCAACAAGCATACTTTCCTGTAGACATACAATTATGGGGGAATATTCATGAATTAGAAGCTTAAGTTCTTCAAATTTCGCCCTTAAACCCTGACAGTTCCATTGCATGCAAAATGGAGGAGAAAACTATGGATTATTTCTGGAAGACATCTTGGATGAGGTCTTCCCATTAGCAGTTTTTAATATAACATTATTTCCTGTAGGTTTCTTCAGAGATGGTCTTGTTATGTTGGGTTTTTGTTGGGTTTTACGATTGTGTTTTTCTTTGTATCCTTTTGATCTATTTGTTGAGGTGGATGGTGGACCGCAACTTGAATTTCTGATTTATTTAAATTGTCTTCTGGTTGATTGGAAACATCAACAGACAAAACATCATATTTATTTGATGACATAACTCTAATATTTCTTATGGAAGGGGGTGAGAGATG
>NC_090753.1:95118243-95179661 GCF_036898095.1 Palaemon carinicauda | reverse complement strand
TGAAGAAATTTGCAGATCTTGAAATAATTTTTACGTACCTCCTGTAGATTGAGCAAGAAGACCCATTGGTGGTTTTGGCTTTCTTTGGGATGGCATATCTACCTCTATATCTTTATCAACCCAGTCTGCTGGTCTGTAGACATCCAGATCTTTAGGTGCCCCATCACACAGAGCACCCTTAATACTCATATTACCTACTTTAATATTAACAATGTTACGGCTTGCATTAAATGCTTCCTCATGACAATTAAATGATAACCAAGAATATCAATTATCATCTTGAAGTTTCATTCTAATTTCTTTTATTAATCCGTAACACTCAAATATTTTATGTAGCACATCATAATTAGCTTCTAATGGGATTTGGGTAACGTGCAGGACATTCAGTTTTTCTGTGTTGCCCAAATTACCCTTTTTTCGAATGTTTAAAGAATAGTCCTTTTTAGTTCCTACATCGTCAACAGAATTTTCGTTAAATGAATTGCCAGAGGTCGTCAACAGTGCCGGGGGCGAGTCAGCGTATCCAGGGGAGGTGGGGTCGTTGTCACAAGAATCCATTAGAATAAAGAAAAGAGAAGAGTGATATTTTGAATAGTTTGATTTACCTGCTTTAGAACATTAAGGCATCACATGTTGGGAAGGAAATTTGCACTCTCCACTACCGGCACAGTGAAAGTATACTTCCCAGATGGTCCACTCCATACCCTACCAGAAGGATAGCATCAAAACAGATATAGAGGCACAGGTGTAAGCTGAACCCGCCTGTTAGGACTTAGACCAAGAAACTATGGAATCATCCTCCCCATATCTGTAATGACGGGCTTCCGGCCAAAAGCCGAGAGTCCTACCCCAAGCATTGGATCCCCCTGGATTCTGAAGACCCAACGCTTGAGAATAGTTCTGCCTAAAAGGTCCAAACCATCTTCGGGATGGCTGAGATCATCCAATACTCTCACATATAGCTTTAAGCACAAACACCTCACAACCGTGACACCTTTCCCATTCATCAAAGCAGGCAGCAATACCGGCTGTAGAAACATCCGCCCAAGCGGCAATAACAGATGCAGAAACATCCATGCCATAAAAAAAAATAATAAACATACATATTTATGTAAATATATACACATACATATGTGAAATTTTACTCATAGGGTTGGGACAGCAACATGAAAGAAAGTTTATAATATTAGGAGAAGGTTGAAGCAATATAAAGAGGAAGAAAAAGATAAGAAAGAGAGAAATTTAGATTCGAACTGGGGGAGCAATTTCCCCAAGTTCGAGAGCACTCTTGCCCGTGACCAAGTTTCAGCACAGGAATAGAATGCCGTGCTGAAGCTTAATGACTTCATCAAGGTATTCTCTCATTAAGAGGGTCAGGTTTGGTGGGCGGCATGTTAAAAATGGTAGGGTGAAGCGGTGAGTGAAAAAAAGCAGTGTGCACCAGTCACTCCGGGGTCACCAATGGGCCAAGTTGGTGATCGTTGCAGAGAGGCGAGGAAAATGCAAGTAAAATTTATATTACAGATAACGAGCTTATATGTGATCAGATGCGAGCAAGAATGTCACAAAAATTTAAACAATGTGAAACACGCGATGGCAAGTTTAAACAGGTTATTCTATTATCAGAGCGAGTGATAAAAAAAAGCAAAAGTATTAGAGTCATGAGCGTGAATAAAACACATTCAGTACACATGCCAAATCAAACACCACTGATGCACTTAACCCATCAAGACAGTTAATGGAATGGTGTAGAGAAGGTCAGATAATTCTGCATGTCGTCTTCATATATATAGAAAAGGCATATGGCAGAGTGACAAGGCAAAAGATTTGGAGATGTCTCAGGGCAAAGCTGGTACTGGAAAACTACATTAGACTGATACAAGATTTGTTTAGGAATGTAGAAGCGACAGTGAGAAGTTCTGTGTGAGAGAGAGAAAGTCTAGAAAAGGAGGTTGATTTACATCAGGGATCTGCACATAGCCCATTCTTTTTTTTTAATATAAAGGGAGAACGTGAGGTAGGAGGCACCATGGTCGATGTATGCAGATGATGTGGTGCTAAGTGCTGAGACAAAGGAGGAGTTGGAGCAGAAAACTGAGGCATGGAGGAAGACTTTGGAGGATAGAAGAATGAAAAAAATGGAGAAGAAAAAATGTAATACTTGGAACTTGGCACACAGCTAAATGATTGGGAAGGCATGGTACTGGATGGAGAAAACATCAAGAGAGTGCATAAATTCTTATTTGGGATCTTTGGTAGATAAACCTGGAAGTGGGGTAGGAGAGATCAAGTGCAAGATATAATCTGGATAGAAAAATTGGAGAGATTTGTCGGGTGTATTGTGTGACAGGAAAGTCCCAGCAAAATTGAGATGGTACTGACATGTGATGAGGCGGGAGAAAGAGTATGTTGGCTGCAGTGATGGAGATGGAGGTTCATGGGAGGAGACGGAAGAGAAGACCAAAGATGAGCTGGAAAGACTGCATAAGAAAATGAATAGAAACATGGTATATGAAGGATCAAGCTGGAGAAGACTTACCAAAAACCAGAACCCCATAAAACTGGGCTAATAATGCTGTAAGGATATATATATATATATATATATATATATATATATATATATATATATATATATATATATATATATATATATATATATATATATATATATATATATATGTGTGTGTATATTTAAATGCTAAAGAATTTGTGGCATTAAGTATTTCAAGACAACAATTCTAGTTTTCTGCATTTTTTCTTTACTTCATGAACAGAATTCATTCGATCCTTGCCAAGAGTTATTTCAGCCAATGACTAAAGACTTTCGTTAGTGCATATTTACAAAGAAATCATTATCCTTATATAATGGCAGTACATTTATAGAAAAGAAATCTAACTACATCAAATGCCTCAAAAGAAAATATGAAAATTTGAAGATATTCCCATAAAAATTCATAGAATACTACTGAAGATATCTGGATACTTAACACAGCTTCAAAACTCAATTTAAAGCTCAGGAGACCTTGTGCTGGAAACAACCCATATTCTCAGACTAACAACATCATTCCTCAACAAAATTCTGAGCCCTAATACCATTATTGCAGTGAGGTTGAAGTCTTCTCCTGAGCGTTATCATCACGTAACAAATGTAGTATCTGTTGAGAGATTATCTTTTCGAACATCTGAATTTGTAAGCTACATTGGTCAGACTACTTGGGTACCATGGAGGCATGACTTTTTTTTTATCACAAGGGTAGTTGTCCAGTTTGGCTTGTATATTCTTAATAATATTTTTTCAAATGTTACCTTTGGTTTTGGTCAACATCTGAAGATTCTTTTAGGGGCATCTACTTCTTGTCTGCAGGCTGTTCCATAGTCAATACTGTGATTGAGAACTATGTCGTTTTTTGTCACCATATGAATTCTTTGCCTAAGAGCAGAATTCCTCTATTTTCTTCCTTAACATTTCCTCTATGATGTTACTTGGATACCCATTGTTCGTTAACATCTGTTACATACGTCCCAATTCTCCATGAACAGCTTTCCAACTACTGCATTGGGAGAAGGCCCTCTTGATATAAGAACCAATAACGTAACTCTTAAATGATTCTGGCCACTCCCAATGTGTTGGGGCCAGGACTTCATTGGTAGATTTCTTGAAGACTGATGTGGCATATTGGGTTTCATGTTTCTCAACCATGACATCAAGGAAAGGAAAAGTAATGTTCTGATTAGCTTTGATTTGGAAGTTTAGGATTTAATTAGCTTTTATGGCAATAGCAAGCTCCTCTGGTTCATCAGTTCTTCTAATTGTGATGAAGATATCTTTGGTTCATCACTTCTAATTGGGATGAAGATATCTTTGGTTCATCAGTTCTAATATCTTTTATAGATCTTAGGCTTTTTGTGACTCCGGAACGATCAGACTTCCATAGCAGCCATTAATGTGCAAGATGGGTGTTAAGTGCTAACGGAGAAGCGAGGTGAATTGAAGTAAAATTTATTCAACAATAAAAAACTTACATTCAAGTAGTTGCAAGCAAAAATGTCATGAATATTCAAACAATCTAAACCATGCAATTGCAAACTTAAACAGGTTGTTCTATTATCAGGGCGGAGAGAAAGAGATGAAAAAAGCAATAGCATTATATTATATGAGCGCGTATGAAACACGTGCGGTACATGAACGACCTGCCCCATGAACCGACAGGTGTTTGATTTCATCCCTGGCCTCTCATATCCCTCGTACTGATCTACTGCACAGCTACTGAAGACGAAGTTCATTTGGCATGGCATTACTACCGATGCTAAGGATTGCGTCCATGCATTTTCTTCATGTCAAGCTTCAAAAGTACACCAACACACAGATTCAGGAGTGGAAACCTTTTCTAAACCTCTGTGTCATTTTGTCCACATTTACGCTGACGTAGTAGGTCCCTTACCCACATCACAAGGACACTGTTACCTGTTTACCGTCACTGACTGCTCCATTTGTTGGACTAAAGCCATTCTCATGCAAACCGCAATGTCCACCTCATGTACATCTACTTTACTCTCAGGGCGGATAGCGAGATTTGGTATCCCTGAGCATATTACTTCTGACAAGGGTACCACTTTCACCTCTCAATTGTGGACATCATTAGCAAACCTCCTCGGCATCAACCTACATCAGACAGCTGCCTACAACCCTGCAGCCAATGGAAAGGTTGAATGTTTTCATCGCACCCTCAAAGCAGTTTTTATGTCCTGCTGCAAAGACTCAAACTGGTTTACTACATTTCCCTGGGTCCTACTGGGATTAAGGACCACTCCTATGAACGCTCTGGATGTCTCAGCAGCTGAAATAGTGTATGGTGGCCCGTTGGTCATCCCTGCTGAATTTTTTTCCATCTGTAACCTCCCCTGACAATCTCAAGTGCCTCCATTACATTGTAGGAAAATTTACTCTATGCTATCAGAGTTACAAGCCCCAGCGAAGCAACGCACACCAAACGATTTACAGGCCGCAATGCACGTCTTCCTGCTCAATGACACTAGTAACCGGCCGCTGACGTCTCCTTATATGGGCCGTTACCTTGTGATCCGTCACACTCCGAAGGCTTTCATAATTATCACACATCTAAAACGTGCATATCTCCTGCAAGGTGATCTGCCTACAATTCGCCTCTCTACAGCAGGCCTCCCTATTTCACATGTATGTCTCTTTTAGGGGTGGCCATGTACCACACGTGTTTCGAACACGCTCATACAAAGTAATGCTCTTGGCTTTTTCTTCTCTCTCGCACTGATAATAAAATAACCAAGTTAAGCCCTCCATCAAATGTTTCAGATTGTTTGATTTTTTTGTAACATTCTTGCTTGCAACTGCTTGTATATAAACTCGTTATCTGTTGAATAAATTTTACTTGCATTCACCTCGCCTTTTCGCTTGCACCTAACAACCACCTCGCTCATAGGCAAAGATTTGCCAGCGCTTATATAATGAAGTTTACAAAAAAAGCCATTTGTTTCGCTTAACCTGTATAATGCTTAAGTCCCCCCCCCCCCCCGTTAGCTTTATTTTGTATTAAACTGTTCAGTAGGTGGTGAAGTATGTCCTATAGTCAATTCTTTTTAGTGAGGCAGATTTGCACCGACTCGCAGGGGTGCCCTTTTATCTCGAAAAGGTTTCCTGACCGCTGATTGGTTGGACAAGATAATTCTAACCAATCAGATAGCAGGAAACTTTTTCCAAGCTAAAAGGGCACCGCTGCGAGTCAGTGCAAATGTGCCTCATTAAAAAAAATTGAGTATAGTTATAGTTATTAAAATAGGGAAATTGCCACTGTAGTAAACGTCGTCTAGAACGTTCCACTCAAACTTGTCAACAATATTGACAGAATATAACAATTATAGAGCTAAATCTATTGAGTTTAATATTCAAAGGTTATGATCATTCTTGATTTGCTCACACTTGGAACCAATTGTATCCATAGCATCACAATTAGTATCCCAGAGGGGACTGTGAGCATTGAAGCCCTCATTATTATTATTATTATTATTATTATTATCAGCTACAGCCCTAGTTGGAAAAGCAAGATCCTATAAGCCCAAGGGCTCCAATAGGGAAAATAGCCCAGTGAGGAAAGGAAATAAGGAAATAAATAAATGATGAGAACAAATTAACAAGAAATCATTCTAAAAACAGTAACAGCGTCAAAACAGATATGTCCTACATAAACTATTAGCAACGTCAAAAACAAATATGTCATATATAAACTATAAAAAGACTCATGTCAGCCTGGTCAACATAAAAACATTTGCTCCAACTTTGAACTTTAGAAGTTCTACTGATTCAACTACCCGATTAGGAAGATTATTCCACAACTTGGTCACAGCTGGAATAAAACTTCTAGAATACTGTGTAGTATTAAGCCTCATGATGGAGAAGGCCTGGCTATTAGAATTAATTGCCTGCCTAGTATTATCAACAAGAGAGAGATGTTCTTGCATATTTGGGAAAGTTCAAACTTGCAGAAATTTTTCTTTATGTTAAACAGACTGATATAAGTCTATTTTTATAGTTTATATATGAAAGATGGGTCTTTATGTGTTTACTGTTATTCAAATATCTAATGTTAACTGTTCATTACTTGTCTTGTAGTTTATTTCTTCATTTCATTTAATCACTGGGCTATTTTCCCTGTTGGAGCCCTTGATCTTGTGGCATCTTGCTTTTCCAACTAGAGTTGCAGTTTAGCTGCTGCTGCTGCTGCTGCTAATAATAATAATAATAATAATAATAATAATAATAATAATAATAATAATAATAATAATAATAATGATGATGATGATGATGATTCTAATAATAACAAACGATACTGAGCAGGTGGAAGGAAACCTCAGGTTAATAAAGACTGGAGAATCATATCTATTTCCAACACCAATAAACAACATGTGTGTGTTCATAATCCTATTCCATGATAATAGAAAGTAAAACAATATAGACCAAGCTGTAACTAAATATTGTAAACAAGTAAAATTTAAAATGGGAAAAGGCATATTCAGGCAAATTTTAAAGGGAAACTAGAAATGTCTTGCTCAAGTTGTGGCTTTTTAGGTTTTATAAAAATAAACTCGGCTATTCTTATTTCATTTTCATTATCAATTGAATTTTTTATTTTTTATTTGTTTTTTGTCCTTGAAATCACCCACCTTCAGACTCATCAGTTGAGTCAAACAGTCAATAACTTTATCGATATTTTCTGATTTTCCGATGTTAAGGCTAAAGATTAATCGATAAATTGCAAAGAAATTCGAAACGATCCTCAAAATGATAAGAAAAAATCACTGAATGTTTTTGATTATGCAAATTAGAATCATTTTAAATATTGGCAACTCTCAACAGAGGATGGATCAGCTTGCCTAGTTTAGTGCTGATTTTCTGTGACTGCAAATATTAAAGTTTACTCTTCGTCCATCACATAGCGCTTATACACACACACACACACACACACACACACACACAGAAAGTTATTTTCGTTTATTGATATCACCAAGGTTATATCACTTTCCCTTTCTTGTTTCATGCTTATTGCATGTCAGCCGTTGTCATGTTTACGTTCGCGCACACGCACACACATACTGTATATAGATAATACACACACACACACATATTTATATATACATATATATATACATATATATATATATATATATATATATATATATATATATATATAGTGGTTTATAGTGTCATTGATTCCTCAAGCTTATTTTTTCATTTTCACTTTCATTTGATCTTATCAAACATTTAACTATATTTTTTTTCCTCAGTGCTATACATTTCAGAGCAAGACTAAGAAAATTAAATGTTATAAAAACACGCACAATACGTAAACTCTGATTTTGGTGAAAATATGGAATGGCTTAACCAATTTTTAGCTATTTTTCCATAGTATATATACACGGTGTATGAAAATAGAAGTTATTCAATTGAGAAAATACAACAGAATCTCGTTTTATTCATAAAAAAAGTAATACTTTAAAGATGGAATGTATCAAATGTGGAGAAAATGGGAAAATAACAAAAGAAAGAAGCGGTAATTTCAAATACGTATTCTCCGACATCCGCCGCATAGCGCCATTTTGATTAATGTTGTGGTACCCCCGCCCGGTGTGAAGTTAGCTCGATTAAAATCGCAGATTTTTCCGTGTTTTGCCCACAACGGTAACTCCAATTTCATAAACGGTTAGTACTTTTTATGATGTTTAGCATTATGAACATTATTAGAACGCTAAGCTGTAAGCTTGCAATTTATGAAGAGATGGGAATTTCCCAAAAAAGTAGTTACTTCTCACATGTTTAACCACCTCTTGTCTCTAGCGTATGATGAATCTAGCCACTGTCACCCTTTCCAATGGCTTGGTGGGACATATAGAACTATGATGTGCTATCCATGGTTGTATTTCATATATATAATATTTGTATGATTTTACTTTCTTGTTATCTTGAGGAATTGACTAGTTATGTGTATATATGGCTGAAGCAAGGCAGCCTGCAGATCCACGTGCCATGCTATAATACAAGGACCCTGATAAACTAGAAGCCTCATGTTATCCTCTTTTTCTCTTGTTTTGTTAAAGTTTTTATAGTTTATATAGGAAATATCTATTTTAATGATGTTACTGTTCTTAAAATATCCTGCTTTTCCAACTAGGATTGTAGCTTAGCAAGTAATAATAATTATAATAATAATTATGCTACTGTAGAAAGAAAATAGGACTGTCCATTTAACCCGCAGAGTGAATTGATTAATTAAGCATTTACAATGTTTGGTTTTACAGCTAGCATGGCACGTGAATCTGCAGGCTGCCATGCTTCAGCCATATTTACACACAAGTCAATTCCTCTGATACAAATATATAAAAAATGAATCATATGAATTGTGTTTCGCGTGTCCCGGATGTGTAGCCTAAGTAACTGCTTCCGTGTGTGAAATACAACCATGGATAGCACATCATAGTTGAGGCCAGGGGAATTATGGGATATACTGTAAGGGGCCCCCGGTGCATGCAAAGTAATGTTGGGAGTTTGTTGGTTTGCCTGTCATTGGCAGTAGTTACAATCTGAGTCAGGGATTTGAGAGCAGCTCAAGCCTGATAATATCTAGTAATATATGCAACAGCAGCATTATTGTGAGCTAGGGATCAGGGTTTGGGAGAGCCTGAAGGTCTATCTGCTGAGCTATCAGCAGCCATTTCCTGGCCGTCCTTGCTCCTAGCCTGAGTTGAGAAGGGCTTGGACGCTGATCATACATATGTATTCAGGGCCAGTCTCTATAAAATTGTCCCTTTCCCCTGTTGCTCATGAGCGACTTTTCAATATTTAAATGTGTTACGCCTAACCTGGTACTTATGGATCTGGCTACTAGGATGGAATATTTGTTGGTTTGTAATGAGAACCATATCTACAATAATTTTCATTAAAAGAAAACAGAGCCCACCGACTCATACAACACAATAGTAACCAATTCCCGCCAATGTCCGTTGGCAGCACATGGTTACAATATATCTTATATCCCCACAAAGATTATACACGTAACGAATAAAGGGGAAGACTATATATGTTAGCAAAAAAAAAAAGAAATTATGGGTAATTTGAATAACAAACAATGCTTAAGGAATAGAGAAAAACACAGGTAGACAGGTTGAGAAAAATAAAACTTCAATCTTGACAAATTAATTACTTGAAACGTATATTACAGTTTTACTTAATCACACAAGATAACATTTCTATTAACAAGAACACATCATGTGCAGTCTTCGAGTCATTTGGGTTTACCGACATCTCTTCTAGGATTACTGGCAAGTCTAGGTTCCTCGTGGAAACGTGACTGAATCTGAGGGTGTATTAAGGCCCACAGGGATGCCGGATTGGGGTACCAGTGTGCTTGATGGTGGAGCGATGACTCTCAAGTGCCCGTACGTCTGTTGCTCTTTAAGAGCCTACCACTCCTGTTGAGTATAACTGTGTTATGTCACTAGGGTCTGATTCCAGAGATTACACCCATCCTGTCCCACTATTTGGTAGCTTAGTCTTGTATATGCACCCGAGTCCCTGGTTCAAGAGTGTGTGTCTTCTGGTGGTGTCATGGGCAAGTAAAACCTGCAATTTTGCCAAGAGGTGTTTTCTGGCTGTAGGAACCCCATCATGTAGTAGACCGCCAGTAACAAGCTGAGACAGAGATTTACTGACCTCCCTGAGAGGCATGTTGAGATACTGAAAAATTGTTAGGGTCATTTTGTCTGACTCGAGAGCACTGCCTTTTGATGAGTTCTATCAGAGGAATATCTTTGGTGATTCGACAACTTCTGCCATGCTGTTGGACAGGAGGTACTGGGCTGATGACAAGCATTTTTCCCAAAGAAGGCCTCCATCTCCTCACTAGCTAAATCCGTACCTCCATCAGTCAATATTTGTTCTAGTGACACCCAACGTAAAAAGTATGACTGAAGGTGGAGACTTATTTTCCTAGATGTGGCACCGTTAGGGAAATGTGCTATCTAATACTACCCAGTTAGTCTCTCTTTGTATGATATGTAAAAATTGCCTTCCCCCGGAACATATCTGTGACAACCTTCTAAAAGAGGTATTATGCTGAGGTGTGAGTTCCATTACTTCAGGGGGTAATGAAGGGACATGTTCCTCCATATACGTTTTTTTCTATGGGGGTCTTGAGCAAGTCCTTAAGAGGCTCCATGATGGCGCCCTTGCGAAGAAGGGGCTAACTAGTCCTCACATTGGGCTCAGTGATGCGGCAGATCTCCATCTATAGCCAGCCAACATATGGACTGTCTACCCCTTCTAAGTATTGAGTTGAAGCTCTGGTGTCATGCGTGTAGTCTGGCAGACAACTGACGATGTAAACCTTCGAGATGACCATACATATGCATCCTTGATCCACCAAGGAAATTACTTTGTCCTGGTTTACTGTTAAACGATCACAAATAAAGAAGGGTTGAAGGCAAACTATTATTTGTGACTTCTGCAGGGGCCAATCACCCATTCTGACCATGGCTAGCAGTAGTTGATACACATGGTCATTAGAAGCGATAGCCCTGATAGACTCTTCATTCATTATGACGGCTTCCCGTTCCAAAGCGTCAATGGCTGCGCAAGCTATCCCCACTCGAATGTCATCATCCAAGACCACGTCAGAAGTCTCAAGGGATGATCTCCTACTCGGGTATCCTAAGAGAAAATCCACAGCAGAGTTCCTCTTTCAAAGCAGGTATTTCACGTGGAACATGAATTGAAGTATCTTCTCCTTAAGATTAAACAACCTCGGGTTGGTGACGTCCATAAGGACCCTATCACCACAAAGCTTAACAAGTGCATGGTGGGCTGTTATGGTTGTGAGGTTGGGGCCCCAAAGCATGAACAAATGACTGCAAGGACCTCTCCTTCTCCAACATTAGTGGGGGTGAGGTGACGACTACCACACAGAGCAAGACAATAACTGACCTTACAACAGAAGGGACTGTCAGCTGACTGACAATTACAATACTGTTGAAGGACG
Source organism: Palaemon carinicauda (assembly GCF_036898095.1). NCBI lineage: Eukaryota > Metazoa > Arthropoda > Malacostraca > Decapoda > Palaemonidae > Palaemon > Palaemon carinicauda. The sequence goes on along the minus strand of NC_090753.1, from coordinate 95,168,100 downwards.
ACAAAGCCAATGCACTCCTTACTCCAGTCCGTCATAACTGACGTAGGCCATGTCTTGTCATAATAATACGACAGGCCGTCTTTGGCCAGTTGCCAGATGATTTCCTGTGCTTGATGAATCTTCTGTGCAGCTAAATATCCCAATATACATTTTTTTTATTTCTGTGGGCATATTTAGGAGGTCCTTGAGAGGCTCCGTAATCAGCACCATTGCGAAGAAGGGGCTAACTGGTTCTTGAATTCGTACCATGACCTAATATCAGTAATGGAGGACTTTTCTGGCATATCAAAGTTTTCAATGGTATCTAAACATTCATATATGGGCTTGTGCGCCTCTATCCCAGAATTGGAATTTCTGCTGAAGCACAAATCGAAAAAAAATCATAAACATGTTAAAAAGCCCCTTCGATGCTGTGATTACTTACTTTACTTCGATGGCTGCTTTTCCGGTCCCATACAGCAGGGGAACACCACTCTCTACAGGACCTCCACTATCGATTTACCTTGTTCGTTCAGAGTATTTAACGTTTCATATCACATATTCATTTAGTGTTAAATCGTCTCTGTCAAAGGACTCATGAAATAAGTCTTCAGTTTCCTCTTAAAAGCCTTAATGTCTTTAATCACTCGAATGTTTCGTGGGAGCTTATTATATAGTCTCAGGGCCGCATATTTAAAGGCTCTGGAGCCAACAATAGTCATGTATCTAGGTTCCAATAGTTTGAAGCCATCCATAACTATTCTCGTGTCAACACGATTTGTTGGCTGCGCAATATGTAGAAACTCTCTTAAGCATTTTGGACGTCCGGTTCTAATAACTTGGGAGGTTATTGTACATATTTTAAATTCAATTCTCACTTTAAACGGCAGCCAGTGTAAATCGATTAGTATAGGGGTGATCCTTTCTCTAGGTGGGACACCTTTTGTCAGTCTTGCTCCTCTGTTTATTATGTTTTGTAATTTCTTAAGTTGCACTTTTGGTAAATTGTAATAGATAGAGTTGCAGTAATCAATCCTGGTAATAACACAGTTTATCACAAGTTTCTTTACAGAATTTTCGTCCAGGTACTTTTTTATAAATGCAATATTTCTTAGATGATAACCAGCAGTTTTTATAACATTATTTATTTGGGCATTTAGAGACAGGTTACAGTCAAGAAATACACCTAGATCTCGAACTTTACTAGATATCGGCACCGAGTCAATTTTTATGTTCATTTGAATATCACTTAAGTTTCTTACGCTGTTTCTCTTGCCCACCACCATGAATTCAGTTTTTTTCTCATTTAATTTTAGTTGTTTAAATGTCATCCATTTTCTAACACTATCAAGGATTCGGTTTAGAGTTTCAGTAGTATCCTGTATATCATTTATGGAGAAGTAAAATTGTGTCATCTCCAAATAGTTTAAACTTCACCCCATGCCTCTGTAGCATTTTCGATAGACCCATAGTATAGATGCAGAATAGGATTGGGCCAAGTACAATTTGTACACAGTAATTTCTACCCACTAAGTAGTCTTTTAGGTATTCGAAGCCTTGATCTTCAACTCCGATGGACCGTAGATCATTTAATAGCAGTTCATGCACCACTGTATCAAAAGCAGCACTGAGATCGAGCAGTATTAAGATACCACATTTATTTTCATCCATCATTTTTAGCATATCATTTACAACAGAGCAGATGGCTGTCTCTGTAGAGTATAGATTTCTGTAAGCTGATTGGTTGTCATGCAAAGCTTTTATTACTTCTAATTGGCTGACTAGTAGTTCAAGAATTACATATTCAAGCACTTTTGAGACAAAGAATTCATTTAAATTGGTCTATATGAGGATAATAGGGAGGCAGATATAATTTTGTTCCAGGTGTTGAGGCGCCAGTGATGGGAGATGAGAATGAGAGAGAGATTACAATAGAGGAAGTGAGGAGAGCACTAGATGAAACGAGAGTAGGAAAAGCATCTGGTATGGATGGTGTGAAAGCTGAGATGTTAAAGGAAGGGGGTGTGACTGTACTTGAATGGTTGGTGAGATTGTTTAATATGTGTTTTGTGTTGTCAATGGTACCAGTAGATTGGGTTTGTGCATGTATTGTACCACTATATAAGGGTAAGGGAGATGTGCATGAGTGTTGTAATTCAAGAGGTATTAGTTTGTTGAGTGTAGTTGGAAAAGTGTATGGTAGAGTAATGATTAATAGGATTAAGGATAAAACAGAGAATGCAATCTTGGAAGTACAGGGTGGTTTTAGAAGAGGTAGGGGTTGTATGAATCAGATTTCTACAGTTAGGCAAATATGCGAGAAATATTTAGCAAAAGGTAAGGAGGTGTATGTTGCGTTTATGGATCTGGAGAAAGCATATGATAGAGTTGATAGGGAAGCAATGTGGAATGTGATGAGGTTATATGGAGTTGGTGGAAGGTTGTTGCAAGCAGTGAAAAGTTTCTACAAAGGTAGTAAAGCATGTGTTAGAATAGGAAATGAAGTGAGTGATTGGTTTCCGGTGAGAGTGGGGCTGAGACAGGGATGTGTGATGTCGCCGTGGTTGTTTAACTTGTATGTTGATGGAGTGGTGAGAGAGGTGAATGCTCGAGTGCTTGGACGAGGATTAAAACTGGTAGGCGAGAATGACCATGAATGGGAGGTAAATCAGTTGTTGTTTGCGGATGATACTGTACTGGTAGCAGACACAGAAGAGAAGCTTGACCGACTAGTGACAGAATTTGGAAGGGTGTGTGAGAGAAGGAAGTTGAGAGTTAATGTGGGTAAGAGTAAGGTTATGAGATGTACGAGAAGGGAAGGTGGTGCAAGGTTGAATGTCATGTTAAATGGAGAGTTACTTGAGGAGGTGAATCAGTTTAAGTACTTGGGGTCTGTTGTTGCAGCAAATGGTGGAGTGGAAGCAGATGTACGTCAGAGAGTGAATGAAGGTTGCAAAGTGTTGGTGGCAGTTAAGGGAGAAGTAAAAAATAGAGGGTTGGGCATGAATGTAAAGAGAGTTCTGTATGAGAAAGTGATTGTACCAACTGTGATCTATGGATCGGATTTTGTGGGGAATGAAAGTGATGGAGAGACAGAAATTGAATGTGTTTGAGATGAAGTGTCTAAGGAGTATGGCTGGTGTATCTCGAGTAGATAGGGTTAGGAACGAAGTGGTGAGGGAGAGAACGGGTGTAAGAAACGAGTTAGCGGCTAGAGTGGATATGAATGTGTTGAGGTGGTTTGGCCATGTTGAGAGAATGGAAAATGGCTGTCTGCTAAAGAAGGTGATGAATGCAAGAGTTGATGGGAGAAGTACAAGAGGAAGGCCAAGGTTTGGGTGGATGGATGGTGTGAAGAAAGCTCTGGGTGATAGAAGGATAGATGTGAGAGAGGCAAGAGAGCGTGCTAGAAACAGGAATGAATGGCGAGCGATTGTGACGCAGTTCCGGTAGGCCCTGCTGCTTCCTCCGGTGCCTTAGATGACCGCGGAGGTAGCAGCAGTGGGGGATTCAGTATTATGAAGCTTCATCTGTGGTGGATAATGTGGGAGGTTGGGCTGTGGCACCCTAGCAGTACCAGCTGAACTCGGTTGAGTCCCTGGTTAGGCTGAAGGAACGTAGAGAGTAGAGGTCCCCTTTTTGTTTTGTTTCATTGTTGATGTCGGCTACCCCCCAAAATTGGGGGAGGGGCCTTTGGTATATGTATGTATATGAGCTTAATTCCTGGTAGTCCAATGCATTTTTCAGAACTGGTGTGACTATAACCATTTTCTCAGATTTAGGAAACTTACATGCATCAATGCTTGCATTTGCTATTCTCATTATTATTTCGGCTAGACTAGAAAAGTCTCTCGCTCCAATTACTTCAGATATTGGCATAGGATTGATCGCACCGTTTGTTTTCTTTTCTCTCTTAATAATACTGGTGATGTCATCTCGTGTTATGTTGTTAAATCTTATCAATTTTGTCTGAGTGCCTGGTGTATCATTAATCTAATGCTGAGTATTTACAAATGACCTGGTTATATTTTCAATTTTGTTTTTAAAGAATACTAGAAAATTATTTGCTAGTTCTTGGTCTCTGTATCCATCAGGTACCTTCTTTTCTTTTACATTTCCCATTATGCCATTCAGGAGACGATATAACTTATTTATGTCTGTTGCTGCTTCAAGGATCTTTCTCTTATAGTATTCACTTTTTTTCCTTCTTAGTAGGTAGTTATATTGACACGCAGCAGTTTTGTATTCTACCCAAATACTTTCAGTTTTTAACCTATTCCACTTTCTTTCCTTACGTCTTTTTTCCCTCTTTTTTACCAAAGTCTCTCCATCAAACCAAGGAGATTGGTCTTTTACGGTTATAGTCTTTTCCATCGGTGGGCACATGGTATCATATTCACTTTTACTCACTATTATAAGTGGTCATAAGACAGTTAGCACACTTACCTCCTAACAGATGTTGGTCATAATGATCACAGGGAATGTTGATAGCATCATTTATTTTCTTTGTAACTTCTTCAATAAACAAGGTAGGAGAAAAATTTTTTCATGTCTAAAGTTCATTTTATTTACTAATGCATTTTTCTGTAGAAGTAGACTAAACGTAATAAGTTTGTGTACTGGGGAGATAGTACATTTCTCTTCGACTTTTATATAAGATACAATATTATTCATGTCGTCACTTAGAACTAAGTCTAGCATATGCCCAGTTAAAGTAGTTGTACTGTCGACATTATTCACTAGTCGATGTGATTCTAGTAACTCACTAAATCCCAAAGCGTCGGGATTTGATGCGTCATCCATCCAAAAATTGAAGTCTCCACAGATACCTAATTCATTTTTCTCCATGATAATCATCTCAATGAGAGCACCGAATTCTTCAAAAAAGATACTAGTGTTTGTTCTAGGAGGTTTGTAGATTGTTACAAAGGATATTCTTCTATTTTTTGACGTAAACTTTATTTCTATATATTCAAAGCTTGTTACACTAATTCTTTTCAACGTTTTGAGATTTGAGTAACTTTTATGAATAAAGAGTCCGACACCCCCACCAGACCTACCTTCTCTCGGTATGTGAAAGAAGGCATGTGTAGGGGGCATCATTTCAGTGATCTTTGCCTTGTCCAAGTTATCTATACATGTTTCAGATAATGCTAGCATATCTAAATATTTCTCGTTTATCAATCCTCGAATTTGAACAGTCTTATTACCTACAGATTGTATATTTACATAGCCACAGTTTATGACATCCCTAGTAACCATGATCAGTATTTTCTGCTAGTCTTTTCAATTCTAAGTCAAAAGCATTGCAGTCTCTAGAGTTTACTGTGTGGTCACTTAGTCTGTTCAACTTTGTGCAGTTTATACACTTTGACACTTTCGAATTACACTCCCTGGTGGAGTGTCTCCCAGAACATTTCCCGAAGACTTTATCTTCATTCTTAGACTTGCAATCTTTTTCAAAATGTTCATACCTCTGACAGTGGTAGCAGGTGATCACGTGGTACCTATCACGTATGTTAATAGATACCCCATCGTAACGAAACTTTGTCCCCATTTTCATGAATAGCCTCCGAACTTCAGGATCACATTTCAGCACATGGTAGGTGGTTCCCCCCGAGGCATTTTTCTTCAGGACTACACTTATCCTATCTTCTATATTTTGGATTTGGTCCAGGCAGCAATTTCTTTGAATCAAAGCATTTACTACATCAACATCATCATCATTGTATACATTGCATATCATTATTTTGGGTTTTAATTTTTCGATTTTTCTCGTTTCAGTGTCAGCCACCAATGTCTGAGTTTTGTTTGCCACCTTTCCTCTGAACATTTTGTTTGCAAAGATTACAACAACATTTCCATTAGTAGTTGACCTCGTCTTAAGTATAGGAATGTCTTTAAGTGGTTGTTCAACTTCACGTTTTCTTTCAGTAATTTTAGTTGTTGTATTAGTTGATTTAATTATCAACAGATTTTTTCCTTAATTTTGTCAGCAAAAGTCGGTTTCTCCGGTTTTGAGTCTATCAATGTTTGAAGTGTTGCTTTGATTGATTCCATATTCATGGCAAGAATGTCAACTTTCTCAGTGAGGTCGGTGGTCTGGGTGGAATTTGCTGCGTCTGCGCTAAGGTCCGCAAGTTCGTTTTCCATGTCATCTATTTTCGCATCTTGTTCGTTCAGGGCCAGATCTCTCACGTTTACGTTTTCCTTTAATTTTGATATTACTAAATTGTTTAGTCTGGCTTCACATACACAGTGTGGGCATAACCAGTCTCGGTTATTCCGTTCATTCCCACTGATGGCTGTCCCTATATGCACACATCTCTTATGGTAGGGTCTATTACATTCACATACTATCCATTTTCTCCATTCTCCATCTGTTTTATTACATTTGAAGCAGACACAGTTAGGAGCAGACATAGTGTACTGTTTCTTATCACTTAGGTTTCTTCATAAGACTAACTAATATCTTTTCAATGATATTGTAAGCGAGAGAAACAAAGCTAAAACATGACTCAGGGCATGAATAGCAGAGCTCGAGGCATTTTTGCTTTCTAGTAATGTCTTGCATGAATAGCAGAGCTTGAGGCATTTTTGCTTTCTAGTAATGTCTTGCATACTCTAGTAATGTCTTGCAGGGGGTCTTTGAACCTTTTTGTGCATGTATCGGATGCTGAAAAATGGCCCATGGGCATCCTACAATAACGATACTGTCCCCATGGAGTGATAGAAGTCATGAGTGAGTGGCTATCCTTGTCCAGCTCCACTTGGTGGAAACCCCAATGGGCATCCATTGTGGTTTTGTATGTGCTTATAGGAATGCTTGAAACCATGCTTAAGGGCGCCAGTGTGTGATGAGTCTCCCGGAGACAGTAGCCATTAAGTTTCTGAAGTCCACATTGCGGCGAAGCTGTCCTGTCTTCTTGGCTACAACCACCATCTTCCCACACCACTCTGTTGCATCCCATGCTGGGTTGCTTCTATCACGCCCTTCCGAACGTCCTAATTCAGCTGAGTCTCAACCTCCTCTTCTCAATTCTTAGGGGATTCCTATTGACATGTGGCAGGCATACGGTACGGTGTCGGGTAATAAATGCAAGTGATGCTGCTTACCTGTCATTTTAGGCAAAAGTTCTCAAGTTATATTGAAGGTTATGGGTGAGAATGGATGTAACAACCACTCTTCTAGTCTTGAGACGTTTTCCTCCCTGAGAGAGATCGGTACAGAGAATGGCTTTGTTGACTGCGAAGGGTGGGGCTGCGAGTTGGAAAAGGGTAGGAAATTCCAGTCGCATCAATCCCAACTCCTTAAAAGCAATCAATGACATATAAAATTCTTGGCCATTGGCACAAAATGAACATTCTGCTTCATACATCATCCACATACCTCAATAGTGCATGCCGTTGAACCTAGGTATTTCACCTTTCAAATTGGCTATGTACCTAAAACCCATTCAAAATTACAATTCCAGGGGGTTTGACTTGCAGGATGAAAAGCAACGAGGGTCTGGCGACACAAATCTGTTCTCCCACTGACCTTCTCCTCCCATCAACAACACTAACCTTAATAGTGGGGTGGTACAAAATGTGCGCCTCTGCATTGATCACCACACTTGAAACAAGCAGTGCTTTCTTTGTGCTCCTACAGCATCTCAATTAGTGCCCTACCCATTGGCACACATGTGTGATGACGTTTGACCAGGGAAATGATGTCCCAACAGTTCCTGCATTGCTTCGTATTTGAATCGCTGCACAATGCAGCTAGATCTAGCTCGACGTCATCACTGGTGGGGATGCCATCACTTACAACTCCTGACTAATGACACCCAGAGAACGCTCAACGTTTTAGCGCACATTCAAATGTACAACACAAAGCCTGAAGGGAATTACACTATTGAATGTCACACCTGAAACATACCTTCTTAATACAGGATCACTAAGATCTACCATTATTTTATGTAATAGCATTCAACTAGGCACTTCCCACACTTTGGGCAATGGAAATCACAATCAGTGGCCTTTTAAGCAGACCTTGAAAAAAAATCAATCACGGACTCCTCCCGCCCTTGATCTACAGTAAAGAATTCTAACCACTGCAGATCGTAGTAAAACATTTCCAATCGCATCCAAACCCCTTTCTGGAGTAAGAGCATTCCATTTAGCGTCCGAGTACTGAGCATTCAGAGTACATTGCAAAGCCAGAACACAGTTAAATTCTTATGTGCAGGACAATGGCCTGCAGCAAATTGTTGAGATGAATTCAATACTTCATCGAGCATTTCCATGACCTGAAGGCCACCGAGGACATGACAATATCATCATCATCATTAGCTAAGCTACAGCCCTAGTTTGAAAAGCAGGATGCTATAAGTCCAAGGGCTCCAACAGGGAAAAATAGCCAGGAAAGAAAATAAGGAAATAAACAAACTATACGAGAAGTAATGAATAATTACTATAAAATATTTTAAAATCTGCTACATTAAAATAAATCTTTCGTATATAAATTATGAAGAAGCACTTATGTCAGCCTATTAAAAAAAAATACATTTACTGCAAGTTTAAACTTCTGAATTTCCACCTGGAATAATACTTCTAAAATACTATGTAGTATTGAGCTTTGTGATGGTCATGGCAAGGCTGTTAAAATTAACTGCATTACTAGTTCATTCCAACAGTTACCTTGTTATTCTTGTTCTTCTCTGCTTATGTACTAGGTGGGGCACGGAGCTAATCGACATTGACAGATGAAGAGATTTTTTTATATCCTGCAATCTGATTGGTTTCCTCTAAAGTGACCATTTTGGCGACGTAATAGAAGCTTCTGGACCAAGTATTCCGGCACGATATAGACCCGATGTGGCACCAAATAGAAAAAGCAAGGTATTCGTATGCACACTTCCATAAAGAAATGGATTCTCCTTAAAGATTGAGTTCTGTCGACAGTAATAAAGATGATGCAGCCTTTGACCAGCCACTAGCTCGATTCTTCCCTTAGAAAAAGAGGTATAGTTTTCCTGTTCACATACAGTATATTCATTTACATTTAATGCATCTATTCATCACCTGTCTCTTTCATGCAAATACAAATATTTTGTAGAAGGGATTGGCACATTGCACAAGCCTTCTTAAAGGCAATTTGGTAGTCCTGTTGGCAGGTATTTATTTAGGTCACCCAAAACACTGTTTATGAATAACCACCCTGAAAAGGTGGCTAAGAGTTGGGTCGTGTGCTATGTACAATGAGCCTTTATAGACCTTTCCGAGCCCACGAACAGCTCTTAATCATTCGTGGTTCCTGAGATATTCATACCCCTTATTTTCGTGTCCTGTCCCTTATACCTTGACGTAGTGCACTCATCTCCTCCACCGCCATACTTAGGACCTCGGGACCGTTCCAACGAGCCAAAGGACACTTCTCTTTACTATTTGTGGTTGCTGAGATACACATACCCCTTAATTTTGCGGGGCCCTACCCCTTATACCATGGTGTAGTTCACTTATATCCCCCATTGCCATACACAGGACCTCGAGACCTTTCCAACGAGATCAAGAACACCTCATTACTCCTCGTAGTTCCTGAGATACCCATACCCCTTATTTACGCGTCCCTACCTCTTATAGAGAGGGGTACGCCTATCGCCACACCCCCTATACGTTGCGGGACCTAGAGACCTTTCAAATGAGCCCAAGAACACTCCTTAACTCCTTGTGGTTGCTGAGAAACTTTTACTTTGAAAAAAATCTATAGATTATGGTCTTTTTTCATCTGTTAATATAGCACCTTACGGCAAGACCCATAGGAGAGGAGAAGAGATTGGGTTTTTTTCGGGGCATGACTGAACAGCCAGGGCTTGGTATGCTATCCCACAGGAAATGGGAGAGAAGGCAGAACAGCAGCTGATCTATCATAGTTGGAAATATCTTTACAGAGCGACTTAAGAACCCCCACTTTGTATTTTCTGACACAATACCACAGAGGCATCCCCTAGGGGGCAGCCTGCAGTGTTAGTGTGGTATCAGATCTAGTAGCACTGGTTGTGTAATACCAAATCATCTTACTAAGAGATTCAAAATTATGTAAGCCTATATTTCCATAAGCATAATCCTTCACATCTTTTATGGTTAGGTCTCTATGGTTGTTAATCTTAAAATTGATGGTTCTTTATAATATTACCAAATGCTCATGTAAAGTAGATATCTTCATTGGTTTCATAGAGAGGGTGCAGTTGGTTGATGTACATAGGTTCATTTGGAAAGATTTCCTTGTTCATTCCCTACACAATTGAATATGTATGTGACGTGTAATTCGCAGTCTGCCTTACTCTTATCAATGTCCATTGTATGAATACTATAGTCGCTGCAAAGATTATGGGTGAAATAAACCCCACCCCTGATGACATCATAGCCAATCACGTTGCCTATCACATTAGCAGCAGTCACAAAACATCCCGTCACAAATTTCAAACTATACTACATAATAATTGATTTAAGGTGATGTGTTATGACCACTGTTAATGCAAAAGCCATGACTGGCTATGACCTCATATTTGGGGGTGGTTGGCATATCTGCTGTGTAGATGATAAAGAGAGTTGGGGATAGTATGCCCCATCTATTGTTTCACCTAGTTTCCCATTTCTGCTATGTATTCTGACAGTTATGTCTTTAATGCAGCTTGAAAGGAGTTTTTCCATTATTATTGGTAGTTCCAATTGGAGTATTCTATATTTGAGACCGTCATGCCTTACCTTATCAAATGCCTTAGAGATATCTCTGCAGATGATATTGCAATGTGATTTTTATTTAGTTGGTTCGTGGCTATTGTTTTGTAAATTGCCATGAGGGCAGTTTCAGTGCTTCTCCCTATCCAGAAACTGTGTTGGTGTTTGTACAATTTCTTATTTCTTTCTAGGAATCTCCTTAGTCTTTGTTTAAGATTTTTTCCAAAAGTTTTCCCGCTAACTCAAGCAGTGTGATTGGTCTTCTGTTTGCTGGCTGTTTTTTTTTTTCCCTTGTTTTAGGGGGAAGTATGAGAATTTACTTCTCCTGACCGTTTTATCTTTTTAAATCCAAACAAGCCTTACAACCCCTACTCCATCTAAACAAACTTATTCGCTACCCTGATGTAAACTGGCCAATAACCCTGACATTTTTATGTAACAAATCTTAACTGAAACCCTCTTCATCACCTAATATCTGACTTTCCCTCATTTTCTAACCAAAACCTCTTCAGGGACCTGAGCTAAGCGAATGCCTTATACCAATTCTTTACCGAACCTAACCTAATCCTTGTTCTCTGCCCTAAGCACAGTTCTTCCACCTTATTTAGCTTTACCCTGCCTGATCTCTTCTCCTCTTCCTGCCATAGCATAAATAATCACTGAGTAATTAATTCATGACTGAAAACCATAGTAAATTTTAAGTAATAGGTAAAGGAAACTGATGATGTAATAGTTAAAAAACAGGACACAGCTTGAAGGGACAACACGTAGATTCGGGAACCCCTAAAAGAGCCCGAAAGCATCTAGATATAGCTACATCTTACAACTTTCCTTACAAACAGGATTTTAGGTTTAAGTTTAGTAAGCATGAAAATTACAGAGCTTTTCCTAAGGCTCAACACATCACATAATTGACACAGGATTGCCATAAATATGCAACTCTTATCTTATCTCTTTTTTTGCAGATTTTGTCAGCTGAAATATGGGCTATGGAAAGGGAGACGTGGATAAAGATTCCATTGATAGCGCTAATGACAGGTAAGATATCTTTTGGGGAAATGTAAATAAAATTCCTCCACAGTAATCACTTCTCAATAATGGCTATTCACAAGAATGTTAATCAGGCCACTACACCAGATTCTAAACTATTGTAGGGTAGTACAAGGAATATGATTTTGCATTAAGGGTTAATAGAGAAAAGCATTAATTATTGAAAATGCTGGGCATACAGTATAGTAACAATATCATACCAGAGATATGAAAATTATATTAAAATTAAAATTGGAAAAGTCTAACTTTATGCACATCATCTACTTGTGCCTGTCCTAATCAGTACCAATGTCATTAGGTCGTGATATATTTCTCCTCTTTCTTGGCGCAAGTGATAACAAAAGAGCCACTTGCAAACCCACACGAGTAGAACAATAATCCCCAAGTGTGTCATTGTCCTTCCCCTAGCATTGCTATTCCTGTCCCTAGCAAGAGACCATGCCCTAAGTAAATCCAAAGGATTGTATCAACACGGTGTACACGATTATAAGATAACTGGAAATATTCACGGCAGTTCCTCATACAGGCAAAGTTAAGACCTTAATAATTTGCTAACTCTTAGATGATAATTTGTTTAAAGTGTGTGAATTTGCATACTGTAAACAAAGCATCAGATAGAGTATGTAGATAGCTAAGCAATTGGATTTGTGTGAAAGCAGGTTTAGGAAAATAAGTGACTGGTAGCTGATGAAATGCAAATGCTATATACGTAGACCATACATTTGGTTCTCAAAATATCTAAAAAGTATTGAACATGAACGCTATCTAATAAAACATGGTAAATTCTGATTCTAAAAAGATAAAAGTTTCCCATTTCAATGTCAATCATTTGCATATACACAAAGTTGTTAATATATTCAAAACAAAGGTCTATTAGCTGGATGATAGAGAAAGTATCACAATTGAGATAAAAGTGTAATGCAGTGTTATAATTGTGTTCTAGTGTAAACACATTTGCAACTCGGATAGCCTTACATCGACTTGAATTACACTGAATTAGTAGTATACATCTTTAGGCTGCTCCGTGTATCATCGAAAGTATGAGTCCATAACACGCTTTCACATTCTACCCTCCTAAGAGTGTATCTCAGTCTATATCTATGACACTAAACCAGACACTAGATTGGGTGGAAGTGTGTATCTCAGTTTTCTTTTTTAATGACAAGGTCCTTGTTATAAATGGCTTTAAGCCCTCCTATAAACAGTTTTATTTAATCTGTACGAGTGGACAACCATAGTCTCTCCAACGAACAACTTCATGGTCCCCTATCTACCCAGTAGAAGAATTGACACACCTCTTAACTTACTGGTCAGAAAAAAAAATCCTTTCTAAACATTAACCATTATCACTGTTAACTATACACAGGAATTAACATTATCCATGTACTATTGGAAAATTAAACATAGACTCTTGTTAGTTTATCAAATAAAACATTAGCAAAGGATTTTATTACAAAACCCTATTCTGGTATTAATATAACTAGCCTATAGTGTAATACCAGTTCTGCTATTGTTACAAAGTAAAATTCTTGATAGAATACAGGCTCTAATCTAGTATAAATTGTTGGACTTCTCATGGTGCCCATGCTATATAAAGAGTATTTTTGTTTACAATAACCCTGCCGGTGGGCTTTGGATCCTGACATTTGGGCAGGAATACCATCATGAAGAAGGTTTGGCTAACGGCTCTTGAGACCAAGATCCTTTAGAACAGTTTTTTTTGTGCTCGGCCATGTCGTCCAGATGGAAGGTTCCTTTAGGTAACCTTTCTAAGGGATATTTGCTAGTGATACTCCCAGAGATATAAACCGAAGGTCTCCAGGATTCTAACTTCTGGCGCGAGTATCCATAAAAAGTTTAAGGACACCACATAATATCAGGGGACGTATGTTTTAGATACGACACATTGCAATCCTCACCCTGAATAGATTTAACTCTTTGAGGGGGAAGAGTGGCGAAAGAAGGGGGCGCCGATACCTAGTGGACCTCCTATCGGCACTACTATCGGCCGCCATTCTTTTACTTGTAGCCGATATGACTAAGTGTTTTCCCAATGTTATCCAGGTGTTATCGCAAGTTATCGGAATATTAATCATGCAATCTCCGCATCTTCATTCCTTGGAAAATTGAGTATCAATTCTTTCCTATGTATAAATTTTGGCTCCCGTCTCACAGTTAAATTCCAATAATTTAAGTGTGTTAGGTTGAGCATTGCCACGACCGGAGGCGGCCATTTTTACGACCGCTGTCGCTATTATTATTGCATTTTATTTAGCTAGTAGGGTGACTTTCCGGGTATTTAGCTATAATATTAGCTAGTTAGGCAAATTATTCAAGTGAAGATTATGTATACAAATAGATTATTATTCGTCTTCCTAATATGTAACTTTACTTTTCGTATACAGTGGGGGCCCCGCCGGTAACAGCCATGGCCATGGTTCCTACCGAAGTTAGGTTAGCCTAACTCATATATGTATATGTCAGTGAAGTAATTCCCCATGTATAACCTCACCCTATCGTTCCTTATTAATTCGGATGGGGACATACATCCCCTAGAATTTATGGATAAGGTTCGATTTAGAGAAAAGAAGCTAAACCCTTCCTTGTTCCCTGAGCCGCCACCATTACAGGCGGCAACCGCCGGCTCTCCCCATCGCCGGCGAGTACTCTGGCTTTGGGGTTAGACGGCAATTCAGGGTGCCCTGTCCTGCAGCCGACAATGTCACCGGCATGGGAATCTTTGTTCCTCTGTCACCCACGACGTCATTGGCAAAGGAAGCCATACTTCCTTAGTTCACAGTCGAAGGTAGGCGGCATACCTGCCGCCACCTTTCTTCCCTGTGAACTATAATACCCTTCCCCCTCCCCCTCTGTCCTTTAGTGTCGGTCTAACTGTCACAACATTCTTTCACCGGTACTCAGACAGTCATACTGGCTTGCCGAATTGACTGAATTGCCAGCCGGGACCCCTACCGGCGGCGGTTAGGCAGCCGCCTCACTCACCTTCCCCCTTATGTCCTTCCTTCACTGGAAGTGAATGTCCCGTGAGGAAAAATTGAACCGGCTCTGACGGCTGCTGGTGGGAAACCAAACATACTTTTGAGAATTCTTCAGGCCTCCCTTGGTCTGCCATCCACAAATTTTACCGCCGGCTGTACAGCTGGCGGCAGGCCTTTTTGTGAATAGATGGAAGCTAGAATCAGATAGATTCTTATCCCTTCCATTAGAATTCTCATTCTGGAATTCCTCCTTCACTTCAAGCTGTTGTGCTAAACCATAACAATGGGAAACTCCCCTGCCTTAATACTTTCTCTCCCTATCAGTTAGTGCTGCCAGGTACTAACCTAACCCTGGTAGTGTGCCGGCTGGGCTACAGTATGTAGAATATACAGTAGCACATTTAATTTCTAACATATTCTACGTTTCCGATCACAGTCTATTGTCGGGACCACGATATCATCTTGAGACTAAGTAATCCTTCAGCACCCAGATCAATCCTTTGATCATCGGGACCCTAATAAATCACTGCTCAATATTAATATATTACAGGTGGATAGTTATGCTAACGCTTACTAACCCTAACACTAAGTATTAGAGTTCCTCCACCCTGCATTCTTCCTAACAAAGAACCTAAAATATTATTATTGATGGAGGTCTCAGTAATTGATTGGGGTAGGAAGCGTAGATATGTGTCTTTTCTATATCCTTTCCAGCTTACTATCCTAAGCTACCATAAACAATAGTAATTACTATTGATCATAAAATTGTATGCTTTTATATCACTGATATAAAAAAGCTATATGCTCATTGAGCCCCTTTTCCTTTACAGGAGGAGCCAATGTAGAAGTGCGCAGCCTTATCCTGCAACCACAAAGACAAAGACTCTTGTGGCTCCACGAAGTGCAGGACACATGCCCCCTGCAACATCGTGTCGGGAGTTCTCAAGTATTGGGACCCGAAGGGTTACCCCACCTGTTCGACCCTGCTGGCCAACAGCTTCAGAGAAGCTCCCTCAGTCAACATGGAGACTAGAGATACAGCGAGGGAGACCCTTCGCTAATGGGTAAGAAGATTGCAAAAGAATTTTCAAGGGACTGTACTTACTCAACGACTCCCTCAGGTATCTACTGTTCCCCAAGGCTCTACCTAATGTGGTGGTGCCCCAGCAACAGGTCCAGTCTCCCCTCATACAAATAAAGATAGACATGGACATAGACAAGGCACTAGATGGCATGGACATGCTTCAAGAAAGGATGTCAGAAGTGTTCATTGACATTGAGAAGGCCCTACTACAAGTAGGCCCTGAAGAAGACGTGGAACATCTACAAGCGGAGGAAGAAGGATCCGTTTCAACGGCAACTGAGGACCCTCAGCTTGCCGGGACGGCTTTACCAACCTATGCCGTCAACCTCTTCAATCCCAACTCCATAACCACCGTCAAAGGCCGTCATGAACGAAGAGATCCTCACTTTGATTCAATGGATAATGGAGTTATTCTAAAAGGTACAAGAGACAATGAAAGAATCACTTAGACTACAACAGATACTATTGCAAGAGAAGATGGATCGCCCAGGACCTACATAGAGCTCTATTTAGAAGCTTCTTAAGGTGCTGAATTTCTCTCACCGCTCTGAAACCAACTCCTGGAGGTATACGGAGCATATACCCAAGATGAATGGGAAACTATTTGTCTCAGAAAAGTTGGGGACCAACTGATTAAAGATCTTAAATTCTGGCCTAACTTTTCAGTTTACCCAGAATGCTACATGAGACTGCGGGATGAACATGCAACCTATGAGGAAACGGTACACAAAGAGGTCATTGTCCTCGAACATGACAAGGCGCAAGCCATCATCCTGAAAACTTTGAAAGGAGCCGGGTACACCAACTCCAAAGTCTCAGCACTGAGCAAGAGACATCCCACGTTTCTTGCTCCTTCCTCCATCTCTTTCCCCTGTTCGGAGAAAGCACTAGACTTCGCCATCAAGGCAGTCGATAAGGGCAATCCTTGCCCAACCCTAAAGGAATGCAAACCATTCTCTCTAGCACTACCTGCCTGCGAGGAGAAGTGGAAGGATGTCCGTCTAACCTTCTCCGTCTCTATGTTGGATCCAGAGATAGCAGGCCAGCAGTTCAATGAGAACCTTCTGAAGTTACCAGACCATCTTTCTGAGGAGGGAACAGGAGACGAAAGAGACTAGCGGCCTCCCTTTCTCATCAGAACTGCCTGGAAATGAGTGCAGATCTACAGAACACCCCAGAAAGGATCAATTTCCTGGCTAAGTCCCACATGGGTACCCTTGTGAAAGACTTATATGCTTTCCTCAGAGCGAGGAGAGCCTGCAGAGAGCCTGGTTTGACCTCACCAACTATAAAACATGAACCATGGAAACTGATTACCTCGAACATCTGGGGTAAAGACCCTTTTCCCACAGGAACTGGTCCAAGAGATCATAGTCAGAGAAACCACGGAGAACAGGAACCTTCTCCAAAAGTGGGGCATAAACTCAAAGAGGAAATCTTCCTCAAACGGAGGTCCCCAGCCTAAAAATAAAAAGGCAAGGAGACCATGTAGATCTGCACAACTTTCTGCCGTGACTATTATGACCATGCAGCCTCAGACCACTTTCCAGATGGTCCCTCAACAACTGGTGGTTCAGTCGCCAATCTTTAACCCCAACATTGTGAGGCTATCGACTTCCTTTCACCTTAAGTCAGAAAGGAAATAGCCCGAAGAGAAGTTCACCCAGAGATAACTCCTGGGGCCGAGTAAAACGTGGTCACAAAAACAAATCCACAGAACCTCACACCCAAAGAGGGGTTCCAGGTAGGAGACAGACTCTATCACTGTTGGGATCGCGGGACCTTCAATCCCTGGGCCCAAAGTCTATTAACGAATGGACTTGGGTGGAAATGGAACAGAATTCCACCCCGTTTTCCAAAATTCTTCTAACACTCTACCCCCTCGTGAGAAGAATACACCTCAGAACTCTTGAACAAGAAGGTAAGAAGGAAAGCGAAGTCTATCAATTTCCAGGGAAGGCTGTTTAGTGTTCGCAAGAAAGACTCAGACAAACTCAGAGTCATTCTAGACTTGTCTCCACTCAACAAGCTCATCAAGAACAACAAGTTCTGGATGCTTACTTGGCAACACATAAGGACTCTTCTACCAAAAGGAGCAAACACAGCCCCAATAGACCCAACAGATGCTCACTGACATCTTTTATTGAGCCGCCCTTTCTCCTCCTACTTGGGATTTATGCTATAGAAGAAGTGATTCTTCAAAGCAATGTCCTTCGGACCGAATACAGCCACAAGGATGTTTATGAAGCCGGCAGACACAATCATCTACCAACTAAACTCTGAAGGAGTTCAATTATTAGCATATCTAAACAATTGACCACTATGGGCAGCATCAAAGACTACTTGTCTGCAGGCAGCCAACAAGGTGATCCAGTCTCTGGAACACCTGGGCTTCAACATCAATCGCAAGAAGTCTCGCCTTCCTCCAGCTCAGAAGTTCCAATGGCTAGGAATCCAATGGGACTTGGTCACACCATCTCTCCATTCTATTCAAGAAGGGAAGAGAGATAAAGGGATCTGTCAAGAGACTAATCCGTCACAAGAGAATTTCAGAACACTAACAGGAAAGAGTACTGCCCTCTCTCCAGTTTGCGGCAGTGACAGACCCAGTGCTAAAGGTACGTCTAAAAGATGCATCAAGAGTCTGGAGAAGAAAAGCATCAAAATTTCGAAGAGATCAACCAAGGCTGGCCCTGACCCTATTGCTGTTAAGGCCGTGGTCAACAGCCAAGAGCCTAGCACGAACAATTCCCCTGCAAACACCACAACCATCAGTGGAGGTACACTCCTCCTCAAAAGGATAAGGTGGCCATTCTCAAGAGAGAAAATTGCAAAAGAATTGGTGGTACCAGTTCAAAACCTTTCATATCAACGTTTAGAAAGCTCTGACACTTCACCTGACGTTGAAGAGACTATCCTCCCACAGAACAATCCACATCAGATTGGCCCTGAACAACGAAAGGATAGTAAAAATGTCTAAATAGACAAGGCTCAAGATCATCTCACATAGGACATGTGATATTAGCCACCTTCCATCTGATAAGGAAGAAAGGATGGCACCTTGCAGTTCACCTACAAAGGTTCTGCAAAGTGACGGCGAATGCTCTATACAGGGGAAAGCCCATAGAGACAGAATGGTCCCTAGACGCAGACCCATTCTCCTTCACCTCGGAAGAAGTCCCAGAACTGCAGACCGACCTCTTCACAATGAGCACAACAAGAAGCTACCTCGTTAGGTAGCCCCTTAGATGGACCCTTAAGCAGAGGCAATGGACATCACGTCCCTCGAACGGAACAAGTGGAACCACATTTACCTGTTTCAACCAGCCATCCTTCTGCTAAGAGTCCTCAACAAGCTAAAATCCTTCAGAAGGACAGCAGCAGTAGCGGCCCCCTGGCGGCCCAAAAGCAACTGGTTCCCTCTAGTTCTAGAACTAGTTCTAAAACTGAAGCTGTTCCCTCTGCTGGACCCAGCATTATCCAATCTGGTACAGAAGTCGACTGCTTGCGCTTCATCCTTGAGAACCAACAACCTACATCTCACGATTTTCTCGCCCTAGCGGCGAATAAAAGGTTTAGAATCTCTAAGGATAAACTTGATTTCATCAAAGAGCATAAGTCAAGTTCGACTAGACAATAGGAATCATCATGGAAGAAATGAGTGTCCTTTGTGAAATCAAAGGAAACGACAGAAATATCGATAGATTTCGGTCTAGTTTTCTTCATATTCCTACTCGAACAAGGCCTGGCTTCCACTACGATTACCTCATGTAAGTCATCCTTGGGTAAATCACCTCTGTAAACCTTTGGAGTGGACCTCTCAAGTGAAATCTTTAATAAGATCCTAAAAGCATGAGCTGGACTCAAGCCAGCAACCCCTCCAAAGCCCATCATGCAATCTTTGGACAAAGTCTTGCACCATTCGAATCTAAACAATGAGAATTGTACTCTAGAGGATCTAACAGACTCAAGCCACCGACCCCTCCAAAGCCCATCACGTGGTCTTTGGACAAGTCTCGCACCATGCTGCAAGTCTAAACAATGACAATTGTACTCTAAAGGATCTAACACAGAAAGTGATTTTTCTGTTTGTCATAGCCTCAGGGGCTAGAGTTAGTGAAATAGTGGTCTTATCGAGAAATGAAGGTCATATCCAATTCCTAGACAGGAGAACTGAACCTCTTTCTTGATCCTGCTTTTCTTGCCAAGAATGAGCTATCCACCAACAGGTGGGGTCCTTGGAGAATCTGCCCACTGGGGGAAGATACCTCTCTGTGCCCAGTAGAGTGTCTTAAGGTCTATCTTCGAAGAACCGCAGACTTCAATGGAGGACAGTTCGTCAGAGGCAAAAACCTTAGGATCAAAACCTACCCCTAAGACAACTGAGAACAAAGCTCACCTACCTTATTCGCAGAGCAGATTCGAACAGTACACCCGCAGGTCAGGATCCAAGGAAAGTTGCTTCTTCCTTGAACTTTTTCCAACACAAGGGCTTTGGGAGACTCCACTACACACTGGGTGGAGATCATCCAGTCTTTTACAAACACTATACGAAGCAAGTACATGAAATAAACATGCTGTGGTGGCGGCGGGTAGTGTTATAAAACCCGTCGTCTAGCGCTGCAATGAACAGTGAACTGGTTTGGGACTTTCCAGTGCATCGGGTACAGGGGTACATTTACCCTCAAGTGCAAATCACAACGATGATCAACACACTGTTCCATATAGGTGCATATCTGACCAATAACACCAGTGCTTAGTGAACGTTGTGTCACGGTGTTCATGCATTCCCAAAATCTATACCAGTCAGTCAGATTTGGTTTCACATCTCCATTGAGTGGCATCATTTCGATTAAATTACATATTTTTTCGAAAAGAAAAAATATGGACCCTGATGTGTTTTCAATGCTGGATCAGATTCATACCCTATTGCAACTACATTTGATAATCTAATGGCAAGGTAGAAATACTAAACGTATTTGCGTCTTATTGTTGCTATCAGTTACAGACGAATAAAGCGTACTAGAGTTTTAATTAAACCCTAGAAGGGCCCAACTTGAAATCTGGTATGTGAAAGGTAATCTCTAAGTGTTACCTTCCATCCCTACAGAACATCAAGCCTTGAATCCTTATTGTCGATGTCGTCACTTTCCCTGCAGGGGGCAGGAAGCCCTAAGCCAGTTCCAAGCTTAGTGGAAATGACAGATAACAGTAATGTCATATACAGGTCTAAGAGACCAGATAAGGACCATATTCAAGGTAGAGAACACTTATACAAACCCACAGATATAGTACTTTCAAGTTAATTCTCTGGTAAGCTGCCATCAGGATGACATGACCGAGCCCAAAAAACCGATTTTGAGCAAAGTGAAAAATCTATTTTTGGGTGAGATAGCCATGTCGTCCTGATAGACCCACCCGAAACTACTCTATCTGCGGCTATTCCTGCTTAAACACAAGTAAAGGAATGGCGGCCGATAGTAGTGCGGATAGGTGGTCCACCAGGCACCTAGATCGGCACACCCTTCTTTCGCCACTCTTCCCCCTCAAAGAGTTAAATCTAGTCGGGGTGAGGATTGCTATATGTCGTATCTAAAAAATCTGTCCCCTGATATGCGATGTCCTTAATTTTTTTATGGATACTCACGCCAGGAGTTAGAATCCTGGAGAACTTCGGTTTATTTCTCTGGGAGTATATCTACTGTATATTAAATTTCCCTTGGAAAGGCTACCTAAAGGAACCTTCCATTAGGACGACATGGCTATCTCACCCAAAAATAGAATTTCACTTTGCTCAAAATCCATTATATAGACACATGGGAAAAATAGTACCATTTGGAAGTTTCCAGAACCTAAGGTAATGATAATGACTGGGTATCAAACAGTTGGTTGGATTCATTGTATATTTTGGACAGTTTTGGTCTTCTTTCTTTGTACTGAATAATTATTAAGTTGATAAATGATTGTTAAAATTAAATATCAAATATGAATAAGTAAAAGTTAATAGAGGAAAACATTAATGATTGTCAATGTTGGGCATATAGTAAGAACATTATACTATTGGTATGCAAATTGTGGCGAGATTAATATGATTGGTTGTGATGAACATTATGCACATCATCTGTTTGTATCTGCAAAGATCGTGAAATATTTCCTCTCCTTTTTAACAAAAGTTCCGATGAGGACGAACTTGCAAACCAAAACGAGGAGTGCAATAATGCCCCAAAGCGCCAGTGCCCTTCAACTAGTATTGGAGATTCTAGCCCTAGCAAGAAAGCATGCCGTTGGAATTACTAATTGGACTGTAATTACTTAGCATAAATATGAAATGATCAATATGAATTCCATGTAACGGTACATAAACAAATATGACGACTCCAAATATTCATAGAAGTTCCCCATCTAGACAAAGTTTGGTACCTCATGGATGATCAGTTGTCCAGACTGAGTTTATATGTCAAAAAACAAAGTAGGCAGTGAAGCATGTAGCTGGATTTGTCTGAAAACAAGGGTTAAGAAAAATGGTGACTTACAACTGATGAAATACAAATGATGTATATGTAAAGCAATTGTTTGTTTCTGAAAACATCAAATGTATTTCATATCAAGACTATCTAATTAATCTCCTTTTAAAAACATAAAAGTTCCCTATTTCAGTTCTTGTAAATCTTTCTAATGTACACAAAGTTATAGCACTGCAACTGATGAGAGATTTTATGCTTTTTAATTTTAAAATCAAAACATTATCAAGGACTCTTTTACAAAATCCTCTTCTTGGTTAATTTCCCTATTCTTTAGAGTGATAGGTTGGTTTTGGACTTATCATGGTGCCAATACTATGATTAAAGAGTTCATCATTGTTTACAATAACCTACAGAGAGACAATTTCATGAGGGCTTAAGGTCCTCACCTTTTGGGCAGGAATACCATCAGGAAGAAACCAAGATCTCATCAAATAGTTCATACTCAATCTGGAGTGAAATTAAATCTGGAATGTAACTGATTCTATGCACATTTATTTGTAGTTTCATAGCATTTTTCAAGTGTTAAAAGGCCCTCATAAGTGTCACTTTTTTCTTAGCACAAGTGGTGATGAGGAACAACCTGTAGACCGACATGTGGTGAGCATTCCTGCCCCAGTGAACCATGGCCCTCCTCCTAATATGGCAGAACGTGACCTCGTGTAAGTACTGAAAAGACTGTATTGACTTGGTATATGGGTGAAGTGACATTATAGACCACAAAACGTTACGATTTTCGTTGATAAGTACCTCAATACATGCATAGGTTTTTGAAAACGAGTGTAGGTGTTAGAATATGTTTAAGGTTTTCATAATTTCTATGGAATATTCTCACAAAACGTCAGAGAAAGGACAGTGAATGTATGTGTACCTTACCAAGTTAAATATTTTATAGCATATTCTATAGCTCAAGAAAAATCTTGTCATGTGTAACTTCTCGAAATACAAATATTGAGCACATGTGTTTACAGTTCATAAACGACCAACAGGGCCATGGATGTGTCACGTTCTGAAATGGCATTCCATATACTTTTATGCCAAGAATAACCAACTGTTAAAATCATCAATTAAACCTCGTACCTTAAAAGTTTCTAAACAACAACCACCCTGTAGGCCCTTTTCAGAGAATCTATTTTAAGGTTGGTCAAATAAATTTTAGAAGTAATTTGGGATCAAGTTTCCTGGGACAAAATTTTCGAGATCAAGTTTTCTGGGACAGAATTTTCGGGACCAAGTTTTCTGGAACCTTTCCCAACACAGAATAAGCTGAATAGACGAATACCGAGTCCAGCAGTGATAAGCTATAATTCTGAAAACAATAAAATCACATACTTTCTGAAAGCAGCGGCATTGTCTTTAATATTACCATGGGTTCCATTAATAATGAATTCTAGTACATTTTTTTTATATGTATGAGATGCTAGATTAAGGCCTCTCTACGCCCAATGAAACAATTGCCTCAAATCCATTGTTCATTTTCTTACTACGATTTTCTCTTACAATTACACATTTTTCCATCTCTTGCCTTTTTCTTGTCCTTCTTATCTTTCTTGCTCTAGCTGTGTACGTGAATTATATTTTCCTCTATTAAAAGCAGTTCAATTGAAGTCTTTATGTTTGCAAGTACATTCTCACTTCTATTTTCTTCCCAACACACTTCGTTTTACTGTTCTCTCAAATGACTAGTAATATATATATATATATATATATATATATATATATATATATATATATATATGTATATATATGTGTGTATATATATATATATATATATATATATATATATATATATATATATATACAGCATATGTATCATATTCATTATGGAAAAGAACAAAAATTATTCTTTTATAGATATCTAATTATATTAGTCAGGCCCCATCTTACCCTAAATAATTTTCTCCATTATTGCAGAAATGTTATAGCCGATGAACCCGAAGGACAAATTGAAGTTGAAGACCCAATAAATCTCCCCTTAGGACCCCCTTCACCAGAAGAGGGTAATGCTGGTGCAGAACCAGTTAGGTTTACTCATCTTCAAGACCAAGAAAATGAGGAGCACCAAGATGTAGGGGGCTTTGAAGAGAATCAAGATGATCCTGAGCCAGAATTCTATAACTTTTTTTCGGATGATCCTGAGCCAGAAGGACAAATTGAAGTTGAAGACCCAATAAATCTCCCCTTAGGTCCCCCTTCACCACAAGAAGGTAATGCTGGTGCAGAACCAGTTAGGTTTGCTCAACTTCTAGACCAAGAAAATGAGGAGCACCAAGATGTAGGGGGCTTTGAAGAGAATCAAGATGATCCTGAGCCAGAATTCTATAACTTTTTTTCGGATGATCCTGAGCCAGAATTCTATAACATTTTTTCGGATTATTACTATTATCATATCTAGCCAAGCTACAACCTTAGTTTGAAAAACAAGATGCTATAAGCCCAAGGGCTCCAACAGGGAAAAATAGCTCAGTGAGGAAAGGAAATAAGGAAAAAAATAAATGATGAGAATAAATTAACAATATATCATTCTAAAAACAGTAAGAAAATAGACCAGCAGAATGAATTTATTACTTGAGTTTTATTATCATTGATCTTATCTAAACTTAGTTATGATTCTTGTTTCCCTAATTGAAGCTTACTTATATAAGAGATTACAGTCAGTACATATTTGTATGTATGTATGTATGTATATATATATATATATATATATATATATATATATATATATATATATATATATATATATATGTATATATATATATCATATATATTCCAAATCCAATGCCAGCATCAGATTTGGAGCCATCAGTATATATAAAAGTGGATTCCCTATGTTCATTTCCATAAAAAGAGACCTGGCTTCTAATTCAGTCACGTTCTTTTTTTTAATATACTCTGAGGAGTATATTTCTCACCCATAACTATTTTTTTTTTAACTAAGACCTTGTATAATATTAAAATAGTTTTGCCGTCTGCCCTCCATGATGTATGAGTCAAGGCTTTTAAAAGAATCAGAGCCACAAGAAATTTAACTTTCAATGGCAGTTCCTCATACAGGCAAAGACCTTAATAATTTGCTAACTCTTAGATGATAATTTGTTTAGAGTGTGTGAATTTGCATACTGTAAACAAAGCATCTGATAGAGTATGTAGATAGCTAAGCAATTGGATTTGTGTGAAAGCAGGTTTAGGAAAATAAGTGACTGGTAGCTGATGAAATACAAATGCTATATACGTAGACTGTGAATGTGCGTGGATGTAGTACGATAGAGAGTAAAAGATGTGAGATTGGAAGTATGTTTAGAAGTAGAAGGATGGATGTATTGGCCTTGTGTGAGACAAAGATGAAAGAAAAAGGTGAAGTGATGTTTGGTGAAATGTCTGGTAGAGTGTCTGGGATTGAAAGGGGAAGAGCGAGAGAGGGTGTGGCGTTATTGCTGAGTGAATGGATGACAGGTAAAGTAGTGGGATGGAAGGAGATATCATCTAGGTTAATGTGGGTAAGGGTTAGGTTGGGTAGGGAATGTTGGGAGTTTGTCAGTGCGTATGGGCCAGGTAGTGAGAAAAGTGAAGAAGAGCGGAATGAGTTCTGGAATGAATTAACTAGGTGTGTAGAAGGACTGGGTAGAAGGAATTATGTAGTTGTTATGGGTGACTTAAATGCTAGAGTGGGCGCTGGAGAGGTAGAAGGTGTCATTGGGAAGTATAGCGTACCAGGTGAAAATGAGAGTGGTGAGAGACTGGAAGACATGTGTGTTGAACAAGAGATGGTAATAAGTGCTAGCTTCTTTAAAAAGAAAGATAAAAATAAGTATACATGGGTAAGAGTGGCAAATGGAAGAGTAGTAGAAAGGGCATTAATGGATTATGTGTTGATAACTAAAAGAATGTTTGGAAGATTGAAAGACATGCACGTGTTTAGGGGTATGGCTAACGGTATGTCTGATCATTTTTTGGTGGAAGGAAAATTAGTTGTAGCAAAAGAGTGGGGGAATAGAGTAGGTGGATGTAAAAGGGAGGTAGTGAGGATTGAAGAGCTAATAAAACCGGGGGTAAAAAGTAAATATCAGGAGAGGTTGAAAATGGCATATGACGAGGTGAGAGTAAGAAAAACTGGTAACTTAGAGGAGGAGTGGAAGTTAGTAAAAGAAAATTTTGTTGGGATTGCAAGTGATGTATGTGGCAAGAAGGTTGTTGGAGGCAGCATAAGGAAGGGCAGTGAATGGTGGAATGAAGGAGTGAAGGTAAAAGTGGAAGAGAAAAAGAGGGCTTTTGAAGAATGGCTGCAGAGTAATAGTATAGAGAAGTATGAATAATATAGAGAGAAAAATGTACGTGAGGCAAAGAGGGCAGCTGACCTGAGGTGGGGTCAGGGATTGGGTCAGTCATATGAAGAGAATAAGAAGTTTTGGAAAGAAGTGAAGAGAGTAAGGAAGGCTGGCGCAAGAATTGAAGAGACAGTGAAAGATGGAAATGGAAGGTTGTTAAAAGGAGAGGAGGCAAGGAAAAGGTGGGCGGAATATTTTGAAAGTTTGCTGAATGTTGAGGATAATAGGGAGGCAGATATAATTGCTGTTCCAGGTGTTGAGGTGCCAGTGATGGGAGATGAGAATGAGAGAGAGATTACAATAGATGAAGTGAGGAGAGCACTAGATGAAACGATAGTAGGAAAAGCATCTGGTATGGATGGTGTGAAAGCTGATATGTTGAAGGAAGGGGGTGTGACTGTACTTGAATGGTTGGTGAGATTGTTTAATATGTGTTTTGTGTTGTCAATGGTACCAGTAGATTGGGTTTGTACATGTATTGTACCACTATATAAGGGTAAGGGAGATGTGCATGAGTGTTGTAATTCAAGAGGTATTAGTTTGTTGAGTGTAGTTGGAAAAGTGTATGGTAGAGTATTGATTAATAGGATTAAGGATAAAACAGAGAATGCAATCTTGGAAGTACAGGGTGGTTTTAGAAGAGGTAGGGGTTGTATGAATCTGATTTTTACAGTTAGGCAGATATGCGAGAAATATTTAGCAAAAGGTAAGGAGGTGTAAGTTGCGTTTATGGATCTGGAGAAAGCATATGATAGAGTTGATAGGGAAGCAATGTGGAATGTGATGAGGTTATATGGAGTTGGTGGAAGGTTGTTGCAAGCAGTGAAAAGTTTCTACAAAGGTAGTAAAGCATGTGTTAGAATAGGAAATGAAGTGAGTGATTGGTTTCCGGTGAGAGTGGGGCTGAGACAGGGATGTGTGATGTCGCCGTGGTTGTTTAACTTGTATGTTGATGGAGTGGTGAGAGAGGTGAATGCTCGAGTGCTTGGACGAGGATTAAAACTGGTAGGCGAGAATGACCATGAATGGGAGGTAAATCAGTTGTTGTTTGCAGATGATACTCTACTGGTTGCAGACACAGAAGAGAAGCTTGACCGACTAGTGACAGAATTTGGAAGGGTGTGTGAGAGAAGGAAGTTGAGAGTTAATGTGGGTAAGAGTAAGGTTATGAGATGTACGAGAAGGAAAGGTGGTGCAAGGTTGAATGTCATGTTGAATGGAGAGTTACTTGAGGAGGTGGATCAGTTTAAGTACTTGGGGTCTATTGTTGCAGCAAATGGTGGAGTGGAAGCAGATGTACGTCAGAGAGTGAATGAAGGTTGCAAAGTGTTGGGAGCAGTTAAGGGAGTAGTAAAAAATAGAGGGTTGGGCATGAATGTAAAGAGAGTTCTATATGAGAAAGTGATTGTACCAACTGTGATGTATGGATCGGAGTTGTGGGGAATGAAAGTGATGGAGAGACAGAAATTGAATGTGTTTGAGATGAAGTGTCTAAGGAGTATGGCTGGTGTATCTCGAGTAGATAGGGTTAGGAACGAAGTGGTGAGGGAGAGAACGGGTGTAAAAAATGAGTTAGCGGCTAGAGTGGATATGAATGTGTTGAGGTGGTTTGGCCATGTTGAGAGAATGGAAAATGGTTGTCTGCTAAAGAAGGTGATGAATGCAAGAGTTGATGGGAGAAGTACAAGAGGAAGGCCAAGGTTTGGGTGGATGGATGGTGTGAAGAAAGCTCTGGGTGATAGGAGGATAGATGTGAGAGAGGCAAGAGAGCGTGCTAGAAATAGGAATGAATGGCGAGCGATTGTGACGCAGTTCCAGTAAGCCCTGCTGCTTCCTCCGGTGCCTTAGAAGACCGCGGAGGTAGCAGCAGTAGGGGAGTCAGCATTATGAAGCTTCATCTGTGTTGGAAATGTGGGAGGTTGGGCTGTGGCACCCTAGCAGTACCAGCTGAACTCGGTTGAGTCCCTGGTTAGGCTGAAGGAACATAGAGAGTAGAGGTCCCCTTTTTGTTTTGTTTCATTGTTGGTGTCGGCTACCCCCCAAAATTGGGGGAAGTGCCTTGGTATATTGATTGATTGATTGATATACGTAGACCATACATTTGGTTCTCAAAATATCTAAAGTATTGAACATGAACGCTATCTAATAAAACATGGTAAATTCTGATTCTAAAAAGATGAAAGTTTCCCATTTCAATGTCAATCATTTGCGTATACACAAAGTTGTTAATATATTCAAAACAAAGGTCTATTAGCTGGATGACAGAGAAAGTATCACAATTGAGATAAAAGTGTAATGCAGTGTTATGATTGTGTTCTAGTGTAAACACATTTGCAACTCGGATAGCCTTAAATCGACTTGAATTACACTAAATTAGTAGTATACATCTTTAGGCTGCTCCGTGTATCATCAAAAGCTTCGTGTATCATCGAAAGTATGAGTCCATAACACGCTTTCACATTCTACCCTCCTAAGAGTGTATCTCAGTCTATATCTATGACACTAAACCAGACACTAGATTGGGTGGAAGTGTGTATCTCAGTTTTCTTTTTTAATGACAGGAAACCCGATATATACAGGCTTGGGTGATGGCTGTCTCCTTTGTTTTAGTAAGAATCTTTTCTTTGGCAGAGAACCTTCCACACTTCTAATAACCTAAAAAATCAACTCTTTGCCTGCATCATTGTTATTTTCTTGCCAGTTTTGTCATACATCATAACTGTAAAAGGATATAAATCTTTCTCTATAGCAGTAAATTTCTGTCCTCAAGAAATAGCTTGTCGCAGGTAGTAAAAGAAATAATACTGCTTATAATCTAGTAGGACTTCTGCAATTGCCCTTCTTAGAGACAACCTACAATCACATCCTGTAAAAGTTTCAAACATCTGGATTATCTTTGATGTTCTTTTCATTTGTGTTGTGATTGATACAATTATTTATGCAAAATTCATAACCAAATGTTAAATAAGGATCAATATCAGGAAAGATTTATTGCAGATGAGAGAATTTACTCATTAAAGTTACCTAAAACATCAGCATGCCAAATGCTTCATACCTCCCAATTGGATCAATTGTAAAATGGGGTCAACTGTTCTTTTATCTACATCATCACGTGTCTCCGGTTCCTTTATATTGTCACCATTTCTGTAGGCATCACTAAGGGTTGTGTATGGCGTTCCTTCACCTTCTAACCGCCCCGCATTTTAGTATTCTACTTTACCTCAGTTTTTACTTCCTTTCCTCTATCTTGTAGCACAACCTCCTAATTTATACATCAAAGTACAATTTCAGAGCTTTCCCATAGACTCACTCAGCACTGAACTGTCTCATCTGCCCTTCAAGGTCCTTGTTATAAGCCCTCCTAGAAACAGTTTTATTTAATCTGTACGAGTGGACAACCATAGTCTCTCCAACGAACAACTTCATGGTCCCCTATCTACCCAGTAGAAGAATTGACACACTTCTTAACTTACTGGTCAGAAAAAAAAATCCTTTCTAAACATTAACCATTATCACTGTTAACTTTACACAGAAATTAACATTATCCATGTACTATAGGAAAATTGAACATTGACTCTTTTTAGTTTAACAAATAAAACATTAGCAAAGGCTTTTATTACAAAACCCTATTCTGGTATTAATATCACTAGCCTATAGTGTAATACCAGTTCTGCTATTTTTACAGAGTAAAATTCTTGATAGAATACAGGCTCTAATCTAGTATAAATTGTTGGACTTCTCATGGTGCCCATGCTATATTAAGAGTATTTTTGTTTACAATAACCCTGCCGGTGGGCTTTGGATCCTGACCGTTGGGCAGGAATACCATCATGAAGAAGGTTTGGCTAACGACTCTTGAGACCAAGATCCTATAGAACAGTTTTTTGGGCTCGGCCATGTCGTCTTGATGGAAGGTTCCTTTAGGTAACCTTTCTAAGGGATACTTGCTAGTGATACTCCCAGAGAAATAAACCGAAGGTCTCCAGAATTCTAACTTCTGGCGCGAGTATCCTTAAAAAGTTTAAGGACATCGCATAATATCAGGGGACGTATGTTTTGTAGATACGACACATTGCAATCCTCACCCTGAATAGATTTAACTCTTTGAGGGGGAAGAGTGGGAAAAGAAGGGGGCACCGATACCCGGTGGACCTCCTATCCGCACTACTATCGGCCGCCGTTCCTTTACTTGTAGCCGATATGACTAAGTGTTTTCCCAATGTTATCCAAGTGTTATCGCAAGATATCGGAATATTAATCATGCAATCTCCGCATCTTCATTCCTTGGAAAGTTGAGTATCAATTCTTTCCTATGTATAAATTTTGGCTCCCGTCTCACAGTTATATTCCAATAATTTAAGTATGTTAGGTTGATAGGTTGAGCATTGCCACGACCGGAGGCGGCCATTTTTACGACCGCTGTCGCCATTATTATTGCATTTTATTTACCTAGTAGGGCGACTTTCTGGGTATTTAGCTATAATATTAGCTAGTTAGGCAAATTATACAAGTGAAGATTATGTATACAAATAGATTATTATTCCTCTTCCTAATATGTAACTTTACTTTTCGTATATGTTGGGGGCCCCGCCGGTAACAGCCATGGCCGTGGTTCCTACTGAAGTTAGGTTAGCCTAACTCATATATGTATTTGTTAGTAAAGTAATTCCCCATGTTTAACCTCACCCTATCGTTCCTTATTAATTCGGATGGGGACATACATCCCCTAGAATTTATGGATAAGGTTCGATTTATATTCTCTTTTAGAGAAAAGAAGCTAAACCCTTCCTTGCTCCCTGAGCCGCCACCATTACAGGCAGCAACCGCCGGCTCTCCCCATCGCCGCCGAGTACTCCGGCTTTGAGGTTAGACGGCAATTCAGGGTGCCCTGTCTTGCAGCCGATAATGTCGCCGGCATGGGAATCTTTGTTCCTCTGTCGCCCACGACGTCATTGGCAAAGGAAGCCATGCTTCCTTACTTCACAATCGAAGGTAGGCAGCATACCTGCCGCCACCTTTCTTCCCTGTGAACTATAATACCCTTCCCCCTCCCCCTCTGTCTTTTAGAGTCAGTCTAGCTGTCACAACATTCTTTCATCGGTACTCAGACAGTCATACTGGCTTGTCGAGTTGACTGCAGTGCCGGCCGGGACACCTACCAGCGGCAGTTAGGCAGCCGCCTCAGTCACCTTCCCCCTTATGTCCTTCCTTCACTGGAAGTGAATGTCCCGTGAGGAAAAATTGAAACGGCTCTGACGGCTGCTGGTGGGAAACCAAAAATACTTTTTGAGAATTCTTCAGGGCTCCCTTGGTCTGCCCTCCACAAATTTTGCCGCCGGCTGTATATCTGGCGGCAGGGCTTTTTGTGAATAGATGGAAGATAGAATCAGATAGATTCTTATCCCTTCCATTAGAATTCTCATTCTGGAAAGGAGACAGTAGGCGGCCTGACAGTCCTCCTACACTTCCAGCTGTTGTGCTAAACCATAACAATAGGAAACTCCCCTGCCTTAATACTTTCTTTCCCTATCAGTTAGTGCTGCCAGGTACTAACTTAACCCTGGTAGTGTGCCGGCTGGGCTACAGTATGTAGAATATACAGCAGCACATTTAATTTCTAACATATTCTAAGTTTCTTATCACAGTCTATTGTCGGGACCAAGCTATCATGTTGAGATTGAGTAATCCTTCAGCACCCAGATCAATCCTTTGATCATCGGGACCCTAATAAATCACCGCTCAATATTAATATATTACAAGTGGATAGTTATGCTAATGCTTACTAACCCTAACACTAAGTATTAGAGTTCCTCCACCCTGTATTCTTCCTAACAAAGAACCTAAAATATTATTATTGACGGAGGTCTCAGTAATTAATTGGGGTAAGAAGCGTAGATATGTGTCTTTTCTATTTCCTTTGCAGCTTACTATCCTAAGCTACCATAAACAATAGTAATTACTATTGTTCATAAAATTGTATGCTTTTATATCACTGATAAAAAGCTATATGCTCATTGAACTCCTTTTCCTTTACAGGAGGAGCCAATGTAGAAGTGCGCAGCCTTAGCCTGCAACCACAAAGACAAAGACTCTTGTGGCTCCACGAAGTGCAGGACTCATGCCCCCTGCAACATCGAGTCGGGAGTTCTCAAGTATTGGGACCCGAAGGGTTACCCCACCTGTTCGACCTTGCCGGCCAACAGCTTCAGAGAAGCTCCCTCAGTCAACACGGAGACTAGAGATACAGCGAGGGAGACCCTTCGCTAATGGGTACGTAGATTGCAAAAGAATTTTCAAGGGACTGTACTTACTCAACGACTCCCTCAGGTATCTACTGTTCCCCAAGGCTCTACCTAATGCGGTGGTGCCCCAGCAACAGGTCCAGTCTCCCCTAATACAAATAAAGATAGACGTGGACATAGACAAGGCACTAGAAGGCATGGACATGCTTCAAGAAAGGATGTCAGAAGTGTTCATTGACATTGAGAAGGCCCTACTACAAGTAGGCCCTGAAGAAGACGTGGAACATCTACAAGCGGAGGAAAAAGGATCCATTTCAACGTCAACAAAAGACCCTCAGCTTGCCAGGACGGCATACCAACCTATGCCGTCAACCTCTTCAATCCCAACTCCATAACCACCGTCAAAGGCCGTCATGAACGAAGAGATCCTCACTTTGATTCAACGGATAATGGAGTTGTTCTAAAAGGTACAAGAGACGATGAAAGAATCACTCAGACTACAACAAATACTATTGCAAGAGAGGATGGATCGCCCAGGACCTACCAAGAGCTCTATTTAGAAGCTCCTTAAGGTGCTGAATTTCTCTCACCGCTCCGAAACCAACCCCTGGAGGTATACGGAGCATATGCCCATGATGAATGGGAAACTATTTGTCTCAAGAGAAGTTGGGGACCAACTGATAGAAGATCTTAAATTCTGGCCTAACTTTTCAGTTTACCCAGAATGCTATATGAGACTGCGGGATGAACATGCAACCCGTGAGGAAACAGTACCCAAAGAAGTCATTGTCCTCGAACATGACAAGGCGCAGGCCATCATCCTGAAAACTTTGAAAGGAGCCGGGTACACCAACTCCAAAGTTTCAGCACTGAGCAAGAGACATCCCGCGTTTCTTGCTCCTTCCTCCATCTCTTCCCTTGTTCGGAGAAAGCACTAGACTTCACTGTCAAGGCAGTCGACAAGGGCAATCCTTGCCCAACCCTAAAGGAATGCAAACCATTTTCTCTAGCACTACCTGCCTGCGAGGAGAAGTGGAAGGATGTCCGTCTAACCTTCTCCGTCTCTATGTTGGATCCAGAGATAGCAGGCCAGCAGTTCTATGAAAACATTCCGAAGTTGCCACACCATCTTATGAGGAGGGAACAGGAGACGAAAGAGACTAGCGGCCTCCCTTTCTCATCAGAACTGCCTGGAAATGAGTGCAGATCTACAGAACACCCCAGAAAGGATCAATTTCCTGGCTAAGTCCCACATGGGTACCCTTGTGAAAGACTTATATGCTTTCCTCAGAGCAAGGAGAGCCTGCAGAGAGCCCGGTTTGACCTCACCAAACATAAAACATGAACCATGGAAACTGATTACCTTGAACATCTGGGGTAAAGACCCTTTTCCCACAGGAACTGGTCCAAGAGATCATAGCCAGAGCAACC
This sequence comes from Palaemon carinicauda, assembly GCF_036898095.1. NCBI lineage: Eukaryota > Metazoa > Arthropoda > Malacostraca > Decapoda > Palaemonidae > Palaemon > Palaemon carinicauda. The sequence goes on along the minus strand of NC_090753.1, from coordinate 95,133,747 downwards.
ACGGAGAACAGGAACCTTCTCCAAAAGTGGGGCATGAGCTCAAAGAGGAAATCTTCCTCAAACGGAGGTCCCCAGCCTAAAAATAAAAAGGCAAGGAGACCATGTAGATCTGCACAACTTTCTGCCGTGACTATTATGACCATGCAGCCTCAGACACCTTTCCAGATGGTCCCTCAACAACTGGTGGTTCAGTCGCCAATCTTTAACCCTAACATTGTGAGACTATCGACTTCCTTTCACCTTAAGTCAGAAAGGAAATAGCCCGAAGAGAAGTTCACCCAGAGATAACTCCTGGGGCCGAGTAGAACGTGGTCACAAAAACATATCCACAGGACCTCACACCCAAAGAGGGATTCCAGGTAGGAGACAGACTCTATCACTGTTGGGATTGCGGGACCTTCCATCCCTGGGCCCACAGCCTATTAACGAATGGACTTGGGTGGAAATGGAACAGAATTCCACCCCGTTTTCCAAAATTCTTCTAACACTACCCCCTCCTGAGAAGAATACACCTCAGAACTCTTGAACAAGAAGGTAAGAAGGAAAGCGAAGTCCATCAATTTCCAGGGAAGGCTGTTTTGTGTTCCCAAGAAAGACTCAGACAAACTCAGAGTCATTCTAGACTTGTCTCCACTCAACAAGTTCATCAAGAACAACAAGTTCCGGAAGCTTACTTGGCAACACATAAGGACTCTTCTACCAAACACAGCCTCAATAGACCCAACAGATGCTCACTGACATCTTCTATTGAGCCGCCCTTTCTCCTCCTACTTAGGATTTATACTATAAAAGAAGTGATTCTTCAAAGCAATGTCCTTCGGACCGAATACAGCCACAAGGATGTTTATGAAGCTGGCAGACACAATCATCTACCACCTAAACTTCGAAGGAGTTCAATTACTAGCATATCTAAACAATTGACCAGTATGGGCAGCATCAAAGACTACTTGTCTGCAGGCAGCCAACAAGGTGATCCAGTCTCTGGAACACCTGGACTTCAACATCAATCGCAAGAAGTCTCGCCTTCCTCCAGCTCAGAAGTCCCAATGGCTAGGAATCCAATGGGACTTGGTCACACCATCTCTCCATTCTATTCAAGAAGGGAAGAGAGATAAAGGGATCTGTCAAGAGACTAATCCGTCACAAGAGAATTTCAGAACGCTAACAGGAATTTCAGAACGCTAACAGGAAAGAGTACTGCACTCTCTCCAGTTTGCGGCAGTGAAAGACCCAGTGCTAAAGGTACGTCTAAAAAATGCATCAAGAGTCTGGAGAAGAAAAGCATCAAAAGTTCGAAGAGATCAACCAAGGCTGGCCCTGACCCTATAGCTGTTAAGGCCGTGGTCAACAGCCAAGAGCCTAGCACGAACAATTCCCCTGCAACCACCAAAACCATCAGTGGAGGTATACTCCTCCTCAAAAGGATAAGGTGGCCATTCTCATGAGAGAAAATTGCGTAAGAATTGGTGGTACCAGTTCAAAACCTTTCATATCAACGTTTAGAAAGCTCTGACACTTTACCTGACGTTGAAGAGACTATTCTCTCACAGAACAATCCACATCAGATTGGCCCTGAACAACGAAAGGATAGTAAAAATGTCTAAATAGACAAGGCTCAAGATCATCTCACATAGGACATGTGATATTAGCCACCTAACATCTGATAAGGAAGAAAGGATGGCACCTTGCATTTTACCTACAAAACTTCCGCAACGTGACAGCGAATGCTCTATACAGGGGAAAGCCCATAGAGACAGAATGGTCCCTAGACGCAGACCCATTCTCCTTCACCTCGGAAGAAGTCCCAGAACTGCAGACCGACCTCTTCACAATGAGCACAACAAGAAGCTACCCCGTTATGTAGCCTCTTAGATGGACCCTTAAGCAGAGGCAATGGACATCACGTCCCTCGAACGGAACAAGTGGAACCACATTTACCTGTTTCCACCAGCCATCCTTCTGCTAAGAGTCCTCAACAAGCTAAAATCCTTCAGAAGGACAGCAGCAGTAGCGGCCCCCTGGCGGCCCAAAAGCAACTGGTTCCCTTTAGTTCTAGAACTAGTTCTAAAACTGAAGCTGTTCCCTCTGCTGGACACAGCATTATCCAATCTGTCCCAGAAGTCGACTGCTTGCGCTTCATCTTTGAGAACCAACAACCTACATCTCACGATTTTCTCGCCCTAGCGGCGAACAAAAGGTTTAGAATCTCTAAGGATAAACTTGATTTCATCAAAGAGCATAAGTCAAGTTCGACTAGGAGACAATAGGAATCATCATGGAAGAAATGAGTGTCCTTTGTGAAATCAAAGGAAACGACAGAAATATCGATAGATTAGACTTAAAGGGAGGACAACTCGTCAGAGGCAAAAACCTTAGGATCAACCTAATCCTAAGACAACTGAGAACAAAGCTCACCTACCTTATTCGCAGAGCAGATCCGGACAGTACCCCCGCAGGTCAGGATCCAAGGAAAGTTGCTTCTTCGTTGAACTACTTCCAACACAAGGGCTTTGGGAGACTCCAATACACACTGGGTGGAGATCATCAACAATACACACTGGGTGGAGATCATCCAGTCTTTTACAAACACTATACGAAGCAAGTACATGGAATAAATATGCTGTGGTGGCGGCGGGTAGTGTTATAAAACCCGCCGTCTAGCGCTGCGATGAACAGTGAACTGCTTTGGGACTTTCCAGTGCATCGGGTGCAGGGGTACATTTACCCTCAAGTGCAAATCACAACGATGATTAACACACTGTTCCAGAGGTGCATATCTGACCAATAACACCGGTGTTCATGCATTCCCAAAATCTATACCAGTCAGTCAGATTTGGTTTCACATCTCCATTGAGTGGCATCATTTCGATGAAATTACTTTTTTTTTTGAAAAGAGAAAATATGGACCCTGATGTGTTTTCAATGCTGGATCAGATTCATACCCTATTGTAACTACATTTGATAATCTAGTTGCAAGGTAGAAATACTAAATGTATTTGCATCTTATTGCTGCTATCTCAGTTACAGACAAATAAAGCGTACTAGAGTTCTAATTAAACCCTAGAAGGGCCCAACTTGAAATCTGATATGTGAAAGGTAATCTCTATGTGTTACCTTCCATCCCCACAGAAAATCAAGCTTCGATGTCGTCTTTCCCTGCAGGGGGCAGGAAGCCAAAGCCAGTTCCAAGCTTAGTGGAAATGACAGATAACAGTAATGTCATATACAGGTCTAAGAGACCAGATAAGGACCATATTCAAGGTAGAGAACACTTATACAAACCCACAGATATAGTACTTTCAAGTTAATTCTCTGGTAAGCTTCCATCGGGATGACATGACCGAGCCCAAAAAACCGATTTTGAGCAAAGTGAAAAATCTATTTTTGGGTGAGATAGCCATGTCGTACTGATGGACCCACCCTTTTTACTGACCCCACCCGAAACTACTCTATCTGCGGCTATTCCTGTTTAAACACAAGTAAAGGAATGGCGGCCGATAGTAGTGCGGATAGGTGGTCCACCAGGCACCTAGATCGGCACACCCTTCTTTCGCCACTCTTCTCCCTCAGAGAGTTAAATCTAGTCGGTGTGAGGATTGCTATATGTCGTATCTAAAAAATCCGTACCCTGATATGCGATGTCCTTAAACTTTTTATGGATACTAGCGCCAGGAGTTAGAATCCTGGAGAACTTCGGTTTATTTCTCTGGGAGTATCACTATAGTAAATATCCCTTAGAAAGGCTACCTAAAGGAACCTTCCATTAGGACGACATGGCTATCTCACCCAAAAATAGAATTTCACTTTGCTCAAAATCCGTTATATAGCACATGGAAAAATAGTACCATTTGGAAGTTTCCAGAACCTAAGGGAATGATAATGACTGGGTATCAAACAGTTGGTTGGATTCATTGAATATTTTGGACAGTTTTGGTCTTCTTTCTTTGTACTGAATAATTATTAAGTTAATAAATGATTGTTAAAATCAAATATCAAATATGAATAAGTAAAAGTTAATAGAGGAAAACATTAATGATTGACAATGTTGGGCATATAGTAAGAACATTATACTATTGATATGCAAATTGTGGCGAGATTAATATGATTGGTTGTGATGAACATTATGCACATCATCTGTTTGTATCTGCAAAGATCGTGAAATATTTCCTCTCCTTTTTAACAAAAGTTCTGATGAGGACGAACTTGCAAACCAAAACGAGGAGTGCAATAATGCCCCAAAGCGCCAGTGCCCTTCAACTAGTATTGGAGATTCTAGCCCTAGCAAGAAAGCATGCCGTTGGAAGTACTAATTGGACTGTAATTACTTAGCATAAATATGAAATGATCAATATGAATTCCATGTAACGGTACATAAACAAATATGACGACTCCAAATATTCATAGAAGTTCCCCATCTAGACAAAGTTTGGTACCTCATGGATGATCAGTTGTCCAGACTGAGTTTATATGTCAAAAAACAAAGTAGGCAGTGAAGCATGTAGCTGGATTTGTCTGAAAACAAGGGTTAAGAAAAATGGTGACTTACAACTGATGAAATACAAATGATGTATATGTAAAGCAATTGTTTGTTTCTGAAAACATCAAATGTATTTCATATCAAGACTATCTAATTAATCTCCTTTTAAAAACATAAAAGTTCCCTATTTTTAGTTCTTGTAAATCTTTCTAATGTACACAAAGTTATAGCACTGCAACTGATTTTATGCTTTTTATTTTACAATCAAAACATTATCAAGGACTTTTACAAAATCCTCTTCTTGGTTAATTTCCCTATTCTTTAGTGTGATAGGTTGGTTTTGGACTTATCATGGTGCCAATACTATGATTAAAGAGTTCATCATTGTTTACAATAACCTACAGAGAGACAATTTCATGAGGGCTTAAGGTCCTCACCTTTTGGGCAGGAATACCATCAGGAAGAAACCAAGATCTCATCAAATAGTTCATACTCAATCTGGAGTGAAATTAAATCTGGAATGTAACTGATTCTATGCATATTTATTTGTAGTTTCTTAGCCTGTTTCAAGTGTCAAAAGGCCCTCATAAGTGTCACTTTTTTCTTAGCACAAGTGGTGATGAGGAACAACCTGTAGACCGACATGTGGTGAGCATTCCTGCCCCAGTGAACCATGGCCCTCCTCCTAATATGGCAGAACGTGACCTCGTGTAAGTACTGAAAAGACTGTATTGACTTGGTATATGGGTGAAGTGACATTATAGACCACAAAACGTTACGATTTTCGTTTATAAGTATCTCATACATGCATAAGTTTTTGAAAGTGAGTGTAGGTGTTAGAATATGTTTAAGGTTTTCATAATTTCTATGGAATATTCTCACAAAACGTCAGAGAAAGGACAGTGAATGTAAGTGTGGCCCATTCAAAGTCCATCGATACCTTACCAAGTTAAATATTTTATAGCATATTCTATAGCTCAAGAAAAGTCTTGTCATGTGTAACTTCTCGAAATACAAATATTGAGCACATGTGTTTACAGTTCATAAACGACCAACAGGGCCATGGATGTGTCACGTTCTGAAATGGCATTCCATATACTTTTATGCCAAGAATAACCAACTGTTAAAATCATCAATTAAACCTCGTACCTCAAAAGTTTCTAAACAACAACCACCCTGTAGGCCCTTTTCAGAAAATCTATTTTAAGGTTGGTCAAATAAATTTTAGAAGTAATTTGGGATCAAGTTTTCTGGGACAGAATTTTCGGGACCAAGTTTTCTGGAACCTTTCCCAACACACAGAATAAGCTGAATAGACGAATACAGAGTCCAGCAGTGATAAGCTATAATTCTGAAAACAATAAAATCACATACTTTCTCGAAGCAGCAGCATTGTCTTTAATATTACCATGGGTTCCATTAATAATGAATTCTAGTACATTTTTTTTTATATTCATGAGATGCTCCTTAAGGCCTCTACACCCTATGAAACAATATCCTCAAATCCATTGTTTATTTTCTTACTACGATTTTCTATTACAATTACACATTTTTCCATCTCTTGCCTTTCTCTTGTCCTTCTTATCTTTCTTTCTCTAGCTGTGTACGTGAATTATATTTTCCTCTATTAAAAGCAGTTCAATTGAAGTCTTTATGTTCGCAAGTACATTCTCACTTCTATTTTCTTCCCAACACACTTCGTTTTACTGTTCTCTCAAATGACTAGTATATATATATATATATATATATATATATATATATATATATATATATATATATATATATATATATATATATATATATATACATATAAGCATATATATATATATATATATGTATGTATATATATATATATATATATATATATATATATATATATATATATATGTATATATATATATATATATATATATATATATATATATGTATATATATATATGTGTATATATATATTATATATATATTATACATATACATATATATATATATATATATATATATATATATATATATATATACATATATATATATATATATATATATATATATGTATATATATATATATATATATATATATATATATATATATATATATATATATATATATATATACAGCATATGCATCATATTCATTATGGAAAAGAACAAAAATTATTATTTTATAGATATCTAATTATATTAGTCAGACCCCATCTTACCCTAAATAATTTTCTCCATTATTGCAGAAATGTTATAGCCGATGAACCCGAAGGACAAATTGAAGTTGAAGACCCAATAAATCTCCCCTTAGGACCCCCTTCACCAGAAGAGGGTAATGCTGGTGCAGAACCAGTTAGGTTTGCTCAACTTCTAGACCAAGAAAATGAGGAGCACCAAGATGTAGGGGGCTTTGAAGAGAATCAAGATGATCCTGAGCCAGAATTCTATAACTTTTTTTCGGATGATCCTGAGCCAGAATTCTATAACTTTTTTTCGGATTATTATTATTATCATATCTAGCCAAGCTACAACCCTAATTGGAAAAGCAAGATGCTATAAGCCCAAGGGCTCCAACAGGAAAAAATAGCTTAGCGAGGAAAGGAAATAAGGAAATAAATAAATGATGAGAATAAATTAACAATATATAGTTCTAAAAACAGTAAGAAAATAGACCAGCAGAATGAATTTATTACTTGAGTATTATTATCATTGATCTTATCTAAACTTAGTTATTATTCTTGTTACCCTAATTGAAGCTTACTTATATAAGAGATTACAGTCAGTATATATATATATATATATATATATATATATATATATATATATATATATACACACACAAACGCACACATATAGCTTTCTTATATATATATATATATATATATATATATATATATATATATATATATATATATATATATATATATATATATATATATTCCAAATCCAATGCCAGCATCAGATTTGGAGCCATCAGTATATATAAAAGTGGATTCCCTATGTTCATTTCCATAAAAAGAGACCTGGCTTCTAATTCAGCCACGTTCTTTTTTTAATATACTCTGAAGAGTATATTTCTCACCCATAACTATTTTTTTTTTTAAATAAGACCTTGTATAATATTAAAATAGTTTTGCCGTCTGCCCTTCAGGATGTATGAGACAAGGCTTTTGAATAATCAGAGCCACAAGACATTTAACTTTCAACCCCTTTAAGTGAGGAACTCATGTAAGCCTACAATGAAATATTAATCCTAAAAATCTAGCTTCACTTACACATGGGATCCCTTGAACGTTGATGTATATATCCGGGTCTGAATGTACTCCCCGAATACAACAGAAATGCACAACAAAAGTTTTGCTTGTCGAAAATTTAAATCCATTCATATCAGCCCACTGAATGGTTTTGTCAATTGAGGGCTGTAGTTTTCTCTCAACCATGGATATTCTAGATCCAAAAACTGATACGGAGAGATAATCTACAAATAACGTTGAGAGAATATCTTGGAGGATATTCCATTAATGGCAAGTGCAAATAGGTTTACACTTACCACACTACTCTGGCGAACTCCCGGACACTTCCTCTCTGATAAAGGTTCCCACACTACTCTGGCGAACTCCCGGACACTTCCTCTCTGATAAAGGTTCCCACACTACTCTGGCGAACTCCCGGACACTTCCCCTCTGATAAAGGTTCCCACACTCTCTTTTGAAAAAAAAATCTATATGAAACAAATGACTGAATGAACAATCGTAGCTCTCCTATTAATCCAAATCCATGATTAGTTTTAAGTATACCATATCTCTCTACAGTATCATAGGCCTTTTCAAGGTTAAAAAGAAAAAAAAAAGAAAAAGACTGTTAAATGCTTTAATTTACTTTGACGGCTACTTTTCCGGTCCCATACAGAAGGGAACACCACTTTCTACAGGTAACAGGACCTCCACTGCCGAAATATCTTGTTTGTTCAGAGTATTCAATGTTTCATATCACATATTACTCATTTACTGTTAAATCGTCACTGTCATACGACCCATGGAATAAGAAAGTCTTGTTTCCTCTTGAAAGCCTTAATGTCTTCAGTCATTCAAATATCTCGTCGGAGCATGTTGTATAGTCTCGAGGCTGCATATTTAAAGGCTCTGTGACGAGCCCAGAGAAGGTTGTGACTCAAAGGCAGGATGAAAGCAACTGAGTAACTTTACTATAGAACATCCGTTTATATATACATAGACTCCAGGCAAAAAAGGCATAAAAGACATAAAAAGCAATTTCATGTTCAACTGACACTGCAACGGTTAACAGTTAATGGTGAGAAAAACAGACATGTTATTTCAGGTCCTTGTCAGCGCGAGGGGAGAGGAAAGATACAAGCATAATATATACACAAAATTAAATGTTGTCACTATGTACGATCGTGTGACACACGGTTGGTACATGGCTCCCCCCCTAAAAATGACATACTATACATTTCTTCGCGGCAGCCCCGAATCTAGAGTGGTAATAGCAAAACTGCAGCTGATGGACGGCAGTGAGTGGCTGTAGAAGTCGTTGGTTGGGGTGCGAGCGAGAGGTGGATGATGGGTGGCTTTGTTGCTGCTCCGGCTCGTCACGGGGTAGGCGTGTGTCCAATGGCATTCATAGGCGTGTCCTACGGCATTCATAGGCATGTATCCCCTACGGCATTCATAGGCGTGTGTGTCCTACGGCATTCATAGGCGTGTGTGTCCTACGGCATTCACGTCAGCTTCGCTTGACGTTGAATAGGTGTCCTCTTCATCAGGAGTGGAGGCCTTGATGGAGGTCTTGAAGGTCGTGAAGTGGCTGTCCATAAGGGCGTCGGGTTTGGTGATCAAGTCCTTTATGGGTAAACTATCGACATCGGGTATGGCAGCGCGTACAGGTTCGGGTAAACGGCGTATCCAAAGGGCAAGAAGTAGGTTCACCTCACGAGGAGAGCCGTCTGCGGCAGGTTGCAGGCGAGCGATACTGGTCATTTCCCTGAGGGCGAGCGAAGCCCTTTGGTCCCCCAATGGTTGTTGAGAGCTGAAAAAGCTTTGCTATAAGGGCGACTGGCGACAGCGAGAACTGCTGCTGAAGGTATGTTTTGAGGGCGTCATACGCTATTGGGGTGTCTCCCTCCTTGTTCACAAAGCCAGTCGGATATTTCCGGGAAGGTGTCCTCGGGTATCGCCGCGAGAACATAATCTGCTCTGGTGGTTGAGCGGGTCACGCCCTTGATGCGAAACTGGACTTCTGCAAGCTGAAACCAAGCAAACGCCTCTCCGCTGGGGAACAACGAAAGTTTCAATTGGGCAGCGCCAACTTCCATGGAGTCCGCCATAGTACCAACGACGAAGGGGCGAGGGGTGATTGGAAGGCGGGAGGAGCGAGTCGACTTCCGGGGTCACCAATGTGACAAGCCGAGAGAAGGTTGTGACTCAATGGCAGGATGAAATCAACTGAGTAACTTTATTACAGAACATCCGTTTATATATACATAGACTCCAGGCAAAAAAGGCATAAAAGACATAACAGAAAATTTCATGTTCAACCGACACCACACCGGTTAACAGTTAACGGTGAGAAAAACAGACATGTTATTTCAGGTCCTTGTCAGCGCGAGGGGAGAGCGAAGATACAATCATAATATATACACAAAATGAAATGTCGTTACTATGTACGATCGTGTGACAAACGGTTGGTACAGCTCTGAGCCTACAGTAGACATATATCTAGGTTCCAATAGTTTGAAACCATCTGTAACTATTCTCGTGTCGACATGATTTGTTGGCTGCGCAATATGTAACAATTCTCTTGAGTATTTTGGACGACCGGTTCTGATAACTTGGTGGGTTATTGTACATATTTTGAATTCAATTCTCGCTTTAATCGGCAGCCAGTGTAAATTATTTAGTATGGGGTGATCCTTTCTGTCAGTGGGACACCTTTTATCAGTCTTGCTCCTCTGTTTATCATATTTTGTAATTTCTTAGGTTCTACTTTTCCTACATTGTAATAGATGGAGTTGCAGTAGTCAATCCTGGTAATAACACAGTTTATCACAAGTTTCCTTACAGAATTTCCATCTAGGTACTTTTTTATAAAATAAATGTTTCTTAGATGATAACCAGCAGTTTTTACTACATTACTTACTTGGGCATTGAGAGACAAGTTACAATCAAGAAATACACCTAGATTACGAACTTTACTAGATATCGGCACGGAGTTATTATTTATGTTCATCTGTAAATTACCTAAGTTTCTCGAGCTGTTTCTTTTACCCGCCGCCATGAACTCAGTTTTGTTCTCATTTAATCTTAGTTGCTTAATTGTCATCAATTCTCTAACACTATCAAAGATTTGGTTTCAGAGGTGCCATCTATATCATTTATGGAGAAGTAAAATTATGTGTCATCTGCAAATAATTTGAAGTTCACACCATGCCTTTGTAGTATTTTCGATAGACCAATAGTATAGATGCAGAATAAGATTGAGCCAAGTACACTCCCCTGGGACATGCTTCTGTTTAAAGGTTCATATGATGAATAACAGTATCCAATTTGTATACAGTAATTTCTACCAACAAAGTAGTCTTTTGGGTATTCGAAAGCTTGATCTTCGACGCCGATCCACCGTAGGTCCTTCAGTAGCAGTTCATGCACAACTGAATCAAAAGCTGCACTGAGATTGAGTAATATTAAAATATCACATGTATTTTCATCCATCATTTCCCGCATATCATTTGCAACAGAGCAGATGGCTGTCTCCATAAATTATAGCTTTCTGTAAGCAGACTGGTTGTCAGGCAAAGCTTCTATTACTTCTAAGTGACTGACTAGTTGTTCAAGAATTACGTATTCAAGTACTTTTGAAACAAAGCTTAATTCCTGGTAGACCAGAGCATTTTTCAGAACTGGTGTGACTATAGCCATTTTCTCAGATTTGGGAAACTTTCATCAATGCTTGCATTTGCTATTCTCAAAATTATTTCGGTAAGACTAGATATGTTTCACTCTTCAATTACTTTAGATATTGGCATAGGATCGATCACACAGTTTGTTTTATTTGTTCTCTTGATGATCCTGGTGATGTCATCTTGTGTTATGTTGTTAAATCTTATTAATTTTGTCTGTGTGTCAGGCGTATCATTAATCTGATGATGAGTATTTACAAATGACCTGGTTATATTTTCAATCTTGTATTTAAAGAATACAGGCAAATTATTCGCTATTTCCTGGTCACTGTATCGATCAGGTAGCTTCTTTTCGTTTACATTTCCCATTATACCATTTAGGAGACAATATAACTTATTTATGGCTAATGCTGCTTCACGGATCTTTACCTTATAGTATTCACTTTTTTTTCTTCTTAGTAGGTAGTTATACTGATACATAGCAGTTTGGTGCTCTTTGGATGCAGAGGCTTTACAAACAGAGCATTCCAGTTGTATCAACACATCAGTCGTTGACTACATTTTTCTAAATCCACACTGGATAGGTGAATATACCCTTCTTTTCCAGGTACCACATCAGTCTTGTATTGACCATCTTCTCCAAGATGTCAATGCAATTGGTCGATAGATTGCAGCTAATAAACTTATTCTTACTAGATTTTAAAAAGGCTAAAGTAATGGCTAGTACCCCCAAACACTTGAATAATTATGATCATGCCATACTCTACTAATGACGCTTAAAATAAATAACTAAGTATTAACAGGTACATGTTTAATTATTGCATATGAAATTCCATCGGGTCCAGGGTCTGTATCATTACACATAGCAAATGCAAAACAAATTCTCTTTCTGTAAAAGGAGCATTGTAAGATTGTTCCTTTCCTGTTGCAAAATTCCTGTTATGGAACTGTGCTCTACATATTTTATATATTATCAAAATCTCTTCTGTACAGAGTCAACGCAATCTAATTGAAGATTTTCTTATGGCTCAGCGTAAGGCAGTTAATTCTAATGACCACAACGGGACTGGCCATCGTTTGAATAACCCTGTGGTTTTGGAAATCAAATTGATTCCTGCTGTATGGAGTGTTCCATTCAATGAGTTTATGGCATCATCAACACTTTCAAACTGCTCTGTATTCCCCTCAATTTCGCTTAGCTCCTGAAATCTATCCCAGTCTGTCTTGTCAAGGTTCCACCATGGTGATCTCTGCAAAGTTACTGTTTGTATTTATAATAATTGCAGCAAGATCACTAGTATGCCAATCATCTAACGCTCTCCATTCGGAATAGAAAAGGCAGTTGGAGCTTGGAACTGAAAGGTCAATACATGACAGGGTACCTGTCTGGACATGAAAGTGTGTGGGCTCTCCTGTATTAAGGATTCTGACATCCTCATTTTCCACAACTGATAATATAATAATATCACCCCATAAAACATGTCTACAATTCAAAACTCCGAGTACAAGAAAAGGTTGAAGGAGTTGTTGAATCCCCTCTACTAAATTATCATACAAAATGTTTCATTTGGAGGCAAGTACAGAAAGCAGATTGTATATTTTCTCCCTATATCTATGTGTGCAACCACTCCTTGCTGAGGTGTACGAATAGACAAAGATATTTGGGGGACATCTCGACAAACGTATGAGACTTTCACCATGACTCCCTATTCGATGTCCTATAGAAAATATATTCGCCAGGACAAGGAGTATTATCATCACGTTTGCTCCCATGTAGATAAATAATTATGTAGGAGTGCTCATGACTGAGGAGCTTAAGTTCTTCATATTTGGCCCTTAAACCCTGGCAATTCCATTGCAAAATGGGGGTAAAAAAATGGTTACCTTTTGGTAGACACCTTGGATGAAGTCTTCCCATTAGCAATTTTTGATCTAACACTATTTCCCAATGTTTTTATTAGAGATGGTCTCGATAGATCAGGTTTGGCGTTTGTGTAATTTCTTTTTGTCCTTTCGATCTCATTGTTGAAGGGGATGGTAGACCTCAAACTGAATTTCTAATTCATTTAAATCATTTTCCATTTGATCGGAAACATTAACAGACAAAACATCATATTTATTTGACGTTATAACTTTAATGTTTATTATGGAAGGGGAAGAGAGATGGAGGTCTCTCTCTTTTCCGATCAATAGGTGGTGAGCTACCAAGTTATTGCACTGTCCCCACTACAAGTGCACCTGGTAACTTGGTTTCAAGTAGAACCTCCATTAAATTAGGCAAGAACATGGCCTGAGAGAGGTTAGTACTGTTGTTGGTAATGGGGGACGAAGGTTGTACAGAAATGGGAAATGCCCCAGTTTTAATACACCGTGAAAAAGCCTCAGAAGGCAATAGGCTTACCTCATCATAAAGCACTTTTTTATTAGATGTCGGATTTCTTTTCTTAGAACTACAGGCAGTGCTAGGTGGGTTTGATGTCTCCTGAGGTAAATTTCCTTTTGATTTTAAGGTCTTTGCATAACTAGTTAATTTATTCAGCAGTCTTTTTGCATGTCCCACAATTATGTGTTCTAAACTAGATTTTTTGAGGGCAGCTTCCTCCAACTAATACAGTTCGCATCTCCTATTAGTTGATTTATGATTAGAGTTGTAGCTTAAAAAAACCTGGCCGCAAGTGTAGTCTCCATGATAAGATTTGGAACAAATACTACTCATTTTTTTCATTTTTACAAACTTTAGATGGGTATCCAAATTTAAAACAATTAAAGCATTACAGTGGTTTCTGCTTGAAAAGATGAATTTTAATCCTTTCATTTTCAATAATGATAGGAAAAAGTACACCAGCAACCTGGAAAGTAGGTATAATCATTGATGTTCCAGAAACCTTATGCACTTTCCATACATTTAGTGGATACAGGAAAAGCATCTCCTCTGTAAATTCATACAGGTCTTTATTGAAGACTACTCCCCTTCCATGACTAAAATTTAGGTAGGGTTTGATTTCTGATGTAATTTCAACAATGCTTGTCTGTAGGTTAACTAGTATTGCAGACTGCATCGATGATTTGGCATGGATGAGGTAACTATTTTTCCCAAAACCAAGATATATCACCAGGTGTGATGATTCCTACTTTTTTTCCATATCAATTTACAATTTTAAAATAATCCCTATTACACCATTAGGTTCAGCTACAAGCCACATTGGTGGTTTTGGCTTTGTCTGGGAATGTAGGAGTACATTTACATGTTTTTCAAACCAATTACCAGGCTTGCATACACCCAATTTCTTTGCGACCATATCACAAAGAGCTCCCATGATGTTCAAGTTGTTAATTTTAATATTCATATTATTACAAACTGCATCAAATGCTTCACCATGATTATCAAAAGATATCCATGAATCCTATTTTATATCTTAGGTTCATTCTTATTAACCCCTAGCATTCAAATGGTTTATGTATATCATCATAATTTGTCCCTAATGGAATTTGGGTTACATGAAGAATTCTCAGTTTCCTTGTGTTACCAAAATTACTAGATTTTTTAACATCAGTAGAGTGGTAATTTTTAGTTCCAAGGTCATGAACAGAATTTCCCCTAATTAAATTAGCAGAGGTCATCAACAGTGCCGGGGAGAGTCAGTGTATCCAGGGTATGGGGGTTCGTTACTTAAAGAATCCATAAAGCAGGGGTCATGATTGGTTGGGTGATTTACCTGCTCGAGAATATTAGAGTATCACAAGCTGGAAAGGAAATTAAGGTCCACCCCATACCCTAGCCAGATGATAGCACCAAAACTCAATGAATATAGTTAACCAGATAACTATACAAATACTTTTCACGTTACTACAGGGTCAGTTACAAAAGCTTTTAAGCTTGTCGCACACTGAGCCAGAACGGAACCGCCCCCTAAGCCACCGAAGCCTCAGAACAGAACAGAAACGACGTCCAGCGCGCACACTGAGCCAGAAGCCACAGAACGGAACCAACGCAGAATTTTATATAAACGAAGGAAGTTTTCCTTAATCATAACTGAGTTTTTGTTTAATTGATGTTACAATGATTAGATATTCTGTATATCAATCTTTTATCGAATCCAGAAGCCAGATGTTTATATGTTTTCAAAAAAGA